>NC_079165.1:89939468-90171968 GCF_947568905.1 Ostrea edulis | reverse complement strand
CAGGAGGAATATACATACAGGTAACAGGATAAAAGAAAATCTGAAGTTAACCGGAGATTATCAAAACATCTTATCTTGTTACACGACTTTAAACAATTGATCCACCTATTCATTGATCGCGGGGAAATAACACAATTGAAACAAAAAAGTCCATTGTGACGTCATATTTGGCCTATATGTTTAGCTAATTTATAACAATGGAGCTATATAATTTTAAAAATATGGGTCACGTGCTTTTACGGATTTTATGCAACATCTCAGACTGACCTGAACTAATTGGGGAGACGAGAATTAAAATGCGAAATACATGTCCTCGCGCTTGCATTCAAATATTCAAATCGATGTTATAATTTAGATAAAATTTTTCAAATTATATGTATATATACATGTTTAATCCTTTTAAACACCCTCTCTCACGGCCCTTCGCCCTTAATTAATGAAGTGACCACCTCAAACACCCTCTGTTTTACCTGTCAAAAATAAATATCAATTAAGTGACCACCTCAAACAATGGGCAGCTGTTTAGACATGCTTATTTTATGTATTAACACCGACTTTTATTTATTTTGCCGAGACTCCGTAAGATCAAATATGGATACAGCAATTAAAACTTCGATACAGAATCAATATTTAAAACGTACACACACGCCCGCGCTCCATATACATGGTACATAATGATTTTTGTGACTGCCCTAAAATTGCAAAATGAGGAAGTTGATGATATACGACACAAGCGACGGAAGCAGCAACGGAAATTGTAACCCACAAAGCATGTGTATATCTCCCGAAGATGTATAGGAATTCTCGATAAAGTTTTAGTTCATCTAGAGTAAAAAGAGCATGTCATGCTTAAAATGAAGACGTACTATATCTTTTTTAACCAAAGTGTCGAAATACAACCAATTTATCAAAAGATATTTGCTGTTATTTCATGTGATTAATATCTCTCTGATAAATGTGTGGATAGTTGATATCATCAAAAAGTTTAATACAAATGATTCTCAATATTCACAGTGACTTGGCGAAACTATTCTATTATATTATCAACCTACGTTACAAAATGAATATAGAACAGAAAAATTCACCATCTCTTAGGAATATGTACCCACTTTGGCCAAGGCCCGTATCTGAATTCACGACCTGCAGAAGCAATGTTTTTAGCAGCGAATGACCAGCGCGCTTGACCGCTCGACCATTTAAGCTAGATAAAATAACAATGGTGATTGAATTTTCATCATGCTATCACATGCTACACGGTCATTGATGAAAAAGGCTGTGATTTGCTTCAAACACACACTGCATTTGAAATACCTAGTTAAAACACAGATATTGCAACTGACTCTTAAATCAACAGCTGCCCCGTGAGAAACTAAAGTATACGCTTATCAGAATGATTCCATGTTTTGAATTTTAAAACAAAATGCAATTAAATTGCAAACTGACACTGATTAATATTTTCTTTCAATATTATCAAATATATGTAGCACGAGAATTATAACAGAGAAGGGAAAACCTGATACAAATATCGATGTACTCACTCTATAAGGATTTCGTTCGGTAGGGTCATAAGTCCAATTCCCCGTATAGTTATCAGAATCGTAGTACATGTTGTAGTAGTCGTAGTAATAATTCTCCATCTGATGGTACAATGTTTTGTCTCTCTATCTAACTGTATTCCTCCATATGATGGTACAGTGTTTTTTCTCTCTATCTAACTGTATTCCTCCGTATGATGGCAGTGGTTTGTCTCTCTATCTAACCGTATTCCTCCGTATGATGGCAGTGCTTTGTCTCTCTATCTAACTATTCCTCCATATGATGGTACCGTGTCGTTTTTCTCTTTTTAACTGCACTCCCTCAAATGATGTTACTGTGGTGTGTCACTCAAACTAATGGGGGCTGTAACGTAATATTACATGCTTGGTAAATATCACGTGATATATCGATATATCCACATCAGTTGTCTCTTTCATGAACAGGGTGTTACGCCGATCATTGGTTCGCATTCATTTTAAGCATTGGCAGTCTGGGGAACTTAAGTCTAAAGTCTTGAGTTATGAAATTGAACAATATATTTAAGAAATAGATTTCACTTTTGAAAATACACGAGGGTATAAACTGCAATGCTTCACATCGGCATATTTCACGAAGCGCGTTACTGAAAATTATATATTTACGTTCTACTATTTGTCGGAATTCGCAGTCGTTGAAGAGAGAGAAAGAGAGAGAGAGAGAGAGCAAAAAGAAAATTTTAAAGCACTGGAGTCACGGCGCTTTTGGTTATTTAAACCTCAAATTTTCTACGCAACCCGCGCCTTCATCTAGATACATATATATAACATAAACAAATAGCACACACCACGAAATTAAAACAAGTATCAATAATCTACATTGTTAACAAGAATGATATACACTGTTGTACTGGATTGAGAAAAATGGTTTCTATCTATCTATCTATCTATCTATCTATATATATATATATATATATATATATATATATATATATATACAAGTGTATATATATATATATTATATATATATATATATATATATATATATAATATGTCGGTGTGCGTATTTCTAAACGCCTTCATTTATTACTAGTACTGTCATTTTGATATTTATTCCTCAAGTAAAGTGTACATGATAATGCACTTAAAACTTCCAAATTGCATTAGTGCGTTAATATTTTGATTGATATTTTTTTTAAAATCATAATGTTGAAAAACCACACGTTTTCTTACATAAAGTATATTAAATGTATGGGGGTGGGAGGAAGTTGTTCAAACTTTCAACGAGAAACTTGATTTGGGGGGGGGGGGTAAAAGATCTTCTACTACACATTCCTGTGGGTTTCCTTGTCCAGTTGGAAATGGTTATGCCCGATTTTGTTACAGATATGCAGTGATGTTATAAAACCACAAAGTACACTGGGAGTTGCCTGCACCCATTTCCGGCAAAAATTTTCTGACAGAAGTGAAAATGTATCTAATGGTAGTGAGTACTTCGCGGAAATGATGAAATGGTTGTCTGACAGTTACTCAAACTAGATAATTGATTAATTGGTCATTTTCATAGCGACGAGGGGACGTTTCACAATTACACGAATTGATATACATGTATTTAAGTACATGTAGTTAAATCATAATCGTATTCCCTCGCTATATTTAATCCCTGGACACATTCAATCAGGATGCTTCACGAGACGGCAATCCACTGTCTGACTTTGCCTCTAAAATATACCACCCAAAGAATGGATTGTACATGTACGTTTTAAATATTGCTTCCCAGAAATTTTCTGCGAAATCTACACTATTCTTCTCTTTTTGGCTGATTTTGAGAATACGTGCGCGATCTTAAACAAATATCTCAGATGTTTAAAACAGCTTATGATTCTTTTACCATAAAAAATTCTCCACTGATTTTTTAAGTTATAGATCTCTAGGGTAAGGTGTTCATTCCGTACTAATCAGTCGATATATTTACAGCAGATGATCAGGCTTTCCTTCTTACGACGTTTCAAAGTCAAATAAATCCCAAGCAAGTTTGAAAAGGATTGTAGAGGCGTCGGTAAGTCAACAATGCCCCAGCTCTTATCTCCACACTTTAGCAAACATTCTATAGTAAACTGTTGGGGTTTTTTTTTACGTCCCATTCGAGAATTTTTCACTTATATACCAGTAGAGACGTCATAAGTTTTTAGGCGAAATACTACATATTTTGACCAATGGATGGTTTGTCATTTATTTGTTTTTCGTCCCGTTCAGAGTTTTACACTCATATTGAGCCGTCACCAATTGCGAATATTTGTCAGTTCCTTCCCCTATTTCAAACATAGGTGGCGCAAGACTCGTTTACGTCCTTGTTGACTTCCGGTGTACATAAGATTTATGAGCGAGTGTAAGGTTTTTGTTGTGCAAGCAGGGAGCGGGGGTAGAATTCCCGAGAAATGAAGCTTTAAAAAAACCATTTGGTTCATTGTCATCAAATGTGACAGCGACAACGATCGTTTTAAGTTCCACTCAGCGTCGTGCGCTAGAAACATCAGTCTTCAATTCAGTCCGACTTCACAGATATCAGATGACGACTTTGTTGCAGAAAGTATTTACTGTGGGTTAAACATTTGCTCTGTAGATCGTAATATTCTGCATTGATGTTTTTTGCTGAAATTTTATCTATCCTTAGTTATACAGTCATCAATGATCTTATAATTCTTTGACTCTCACCCCCCCTCCCCCCTTTATAGACTATATCTATAATCGAACAGGGGAAATTTGAGTCATCAATATATAAACGAAGTATGGTACAAAAATATATTTAAGATGTCATTTAAAAATTATAAAAATTAATTTTAGAGTTAACCAAGGTCGTCAAAATATGAATGAACGCGATTGCTAACAGCAGCCCCCCCCCCCTCCGCCCCGTCACTCGGTACGACGACGCGACTGTAATGAAGGGGTGGCTATAATCAGACTGTAACTGTAAGGCAGTAAATATTCCTAGGTCTTGTTTCGTTTTTGAAGACTGGATTGTAAATTAATTTCAACACTTTACTTTCATGGTTAATTTTGTTATAATTCAAAAAGTGTTGTAAAATATTGTTTGAATTTCAGGGAAAACGTGTCTGGATTCTTCAATAGTCAATACGTATGGAATTAATCAAAATATGGGATGATATTGTCAAACTTTCATAACTTATCAAAGTTTGCATTATCATGGTTATTTTGGTGTGTCATGTTGATCAACTGACCCACGGAAGTACAGTCCAATACATCAAAGAAGTGAATACCAGTCCTAGTTTATTTTAACTGTTGACGCAAACGAGAAGAAAAATGCATCTCAAGAGATTAAGATATTTCTGAAATTTTTAGAAATAAAGTTTGAATCATACCTACTTTTATCAAAATTAAATGCAAATTCATAAAGCTATAAATTTATCCAAGTGAAATAAATACAAATTTCACTGTCATATATACAATGTTGTGTTTATAATAAAAGCCCCATACACAGGCCTATTGTTCATTGTGGTTTTTATTTTTAAAAAATCATTGCATTACATTTTTCAATATTCACTTCTAACTTCGATTCCAATTTGAAGTATGAACATTCAAATTGACCTTCAAATTGAAAAGTGTACTACATTTGTTAAGTAATGTATTTTAGTATTAAATCATTCATATCATGAACTGTCATGGTACATATAAGCATGAAAAATCCTTATACATGAAAGTAAACACGGGTCAAATCATGTAGGCCTACATCAGTTTCCTGCAACACCATGGACAAACGTCATTTGGATACAACCATTCCTATACGCAGGATACAGTCGTGCTTTTCACGCAGAGTACAACCAACTCATAGTATATCAATCATAGTATATGGGTGGAGACGTGAATTTAGAAGTTGAAACAAAGCTTGAACTTCCGTCTAAACTTGCAATCCAAATTGTGATATTCAATTAAAATGTAGAAACTCGAAATTTTGAATCATTATTGTACAGCTAGCATAATGGGGTAGTAAATTTATTTGACCTGCCAATTTTTATGCTCTTGCTTGCCCTATGGACTAATAAAAAAGTTAATCGCAAGGACTGTTTACCTACCGTGACGTCATCACGTAAGTGATATAAGTTCAAACAAGCAAATAAACTATTAAATGTGAAGTTAAGGGTTATGATTTACATGTATGTACTCTATATACATGTATACCTTCTCTATCGTGAATTTTTGTTTATAAAGAGAAGTTATACATATATACATTCACTACTACTTCACATTTTAACAGCTTAATAATAGAAATTCAGAGATATATGGATATATTTAATAATTGATATTCCTGATCCTCGACCGAGAGAGGGGGAGTCCGCATCTTATTATTTTAAACATATGCAATTCAACAACTTATAAAGAATTATGAGGTATTGTATATTATATAGCCAACCTAAACTACTGTTTAAGCATGTAAACTTAATCACGAAGTAGTTTATAATGAAAAACGTTCAATGTGTATTGAATGTCTTTATCTAATCGATGTGACAGAGAAAAGTCGGTTGCAGCTGAAATTCTCAACGTGCTCTCCTTTCCGCCCAGAGATCTTGCATTGCGTTTTCTAAGTTCGTCTCTAAGCGCAGTGAGGTCCTACGAACCGTAATCCGCCTTCGTTACTAAATATTCAACAACTTTCTAATCTAAACGTGTCGTTCCGACGCTCTCTTAAACTTGAGGTTAGAAACGCCTTGGACGTTAATGGATCGTGCGCCACCTGAAATCAAGGGCGAGTAATTTGAAGTTTTATTTGCCATTGTAGGAAAAAACCCACATAGACCTATGCTTAGCGCTCAGGACCATAGCAGTGACAGTTCTATAGCGTGCCAACACCTGCCAAGACAAGAGACCTCCCTTCTTAAGGTCATATTCGAAAGCTTTTAAAAGCTGAGCGTTTGGCGATCACTGCCTATGTTTACGTCTCATATTTGAGGCGACCATGATATGAACAGGGCCCGAACTCCCAACCTGCAGGTTACGAAGCGAATGCTCTACCACTGCACTACCACGACCTACGTAAAGCTAAGAAAATATCAAAGTTTTTACTTAGGTAAATCAGGACATTTCACTGTGGTGAAAGCATCCTTGTTTGCATGTATAATCATAGGATGAGTAAGTTTCTAGCAAAATAAAAATCAACACATTCTGACTAATTTGTTTATCAGCCGCGCGTGTGTTCCTTAGATGACATAACTTAGTATTCACTTCTTTAAAAAATGCAATTTTGACAGAAAGTAATCTTAAAAATAAAAGCCTCTGCTTGACTACAGATCAGCAGTCGACACGTTCATCCTACTGGGTTATCAAGCTAAGCAATATATGCATTTATATTTTCAGTCGAGTTTCAAAAGGAAGCTAAGTCGGCCATTATGGCGATGTATCATTCATCCTTAATGCTGATTTAAAGGTCGCAAAACGAATTTTACAAGTGATACGTTACCGAAGTCGGTAAACCGGATGTTTGCAACCGAGAAGGTACCCCCCATTCTATTGCAATTTGACATTTTGTAGCTTTGTAACCTCCTAAACGTTCTGGGTCGTTCGCCGTAGTTTACTCTTGTGACTGCTGAGAAATGCCAAAAAAAAATTTGCGACTGTTAAATCGATGCAAATTAATGGGAGTCAATGACCAGCCATAATTCAGAATACACACAATCTGCATTAGAATCAGCAATATATGGAGCGGAGAGTAATGAAAATGTAACTACAATATTATTGCATTTTCACTTAAGGGGAAATTCAAGGATTATCATTTATAAAACAATTTTTAACATTGAAATATTCTTAACAGAATCAATACGATATTAATATTCAAGAGCACCGACCTCAATTTCTTTTTGCGAGTGACTGTTTATCAGTGTTAACCACTGGTTTGGAACACATCTGTTATTTCCAGTACCTAGTGTCCTTAATGCACCAAACCAATAAACAGAAATTAAGGATCTGTAGATGGGACAGTAACATATATTAAGTGGTACACGTGCCGTCGATGGAGTTGCTAATATGAGCAGTCCTTTAGTCAGAAAAATGTGTCAGTATTACGTAAATCATGTGATGTGTGACTGTAGTGAGTATCTTTCAAAATCGTTCCTGAAAAAGATAAAAATCAATTTGAGGTTCTAACCCTCTGTATATTATGGCGACTACAGATGGTCGACACCACATTTAAATCACATTTGCTACTTTTACATAGACATAATAAATACCCGTGGTTTTTTCTGTTTTCAAATAAAGAGCATAATAAAACAATATTTGGTATGCATGGGAGGAAAGTGGAAAATAAAGAAGTATGTAAATCATACTTGTACTTTTTACGTACGTCTTATCTAGAGACCAAGATCAACCATCGGCAGCTTCACATCAAAGAATCTAAAAATTAAAATAACAAGTTTTTCAAAAAACAATCACAGATCTATTGATTCAAAGTTCAGAAATATATGATTGAAGATGCATGATAGTGAGGGGGATATGAAGATTTATTCACTCAAGAAAAATCATATTCCCCGAGGGCAACGATTCTTGGGAGAAAAAATCTTCCTATCTCCCGAACATTCATGCAATAAATTGTTTATTATACCGAAACAAAGCAAGACTACAAAAATGCATTTGAAATTGGAGTCCGCTGTTTCTGTACATTGCATGTAGCTGAGATCGCCCTACAGGTGTAGCGGTGATCACTGTCGCTGGTGATCAGGGTCGCTCTAAATATAGCGGTAGCCCTGCTGTTCGACGCTCGCATAATTCGACCCCTAGGTAATTGTAAACATTTTATATGGTTGTAATCAGCAATTATTTTGAAGTATGGTGATGAAAAACACAACAAAAGACAATAAAACAATTTGTATTTTTGAATTATTTTGTTTTAAAAAACCAGAAAATGCTTTGGTTTTTAATTCTACATCTGAAATTTTGATCGGCATATGAACTTCATTTATGTACATATTTTAATGAGAAGACGTGCATTTTAACTAATATATTAAATTATATAACTAGTCCAGCTCCTTTAGAAAAAAAAAATCAACAGAAACTTACTAATAATAATAATTATTCATTTTACATGCAAGAATTATCGAGATCGGCATACTGAAGCAGGTTTTGCAGGCAGGTTTGATTTGGCTCCTTTGCTGTCATGCCACCAACTCCAAAATATTTTATTCTCGGGTCTGCTTCGGTATATCTTCCGAGACGCGAGACAAAAGACGATCCAAAGACGGCAGCTTTCATGATGATATTAAACATTGTACATACTCGTGAAGCCAGTCCTATCATATTATTGGCTGACTGCATAAATGAATAATAAAACAATGTTGAATATGTGCCTACGTATTGTTCGTAAATTGGGCGAGTGGTACTTGTAATTATACAATTACGAAGGTTGGTCACGGTAGGATAACCTGGTGTTATTTTATTTACAGGTAATTGTTTACACCTGCACGTTAATCCAAGTTTAAGACGTCTAGCCGTGCCTTGTTCACACCTGCTATCATGTGATTAAAATATAAAAGATGACTTTATAGGAATTGTTATGGAGATAACACTATTGTAAATATGTTTGGAATAAAAAGCCACTGTTTTCAAGTTGTTTATTCGTTATTAGATATATTGTATCTTAGACATAATTCAGAAATCTTATGCATTAAAATATCAATTTTGGAGTTTTATAATACAAGTTAATTTGTATCTTTCAAGTTATAATGTGCATACGAAACAGAAAACTGAGAAGGGGGTTTATTATTACTATGGATTTAAAACCAATGGGGCACCGCTTCGAGTTAAACACCACGCATGCGCAGAAGCCGGTGATTCGAGTAGTTCTTTTCCCTATATATTCTATTATCAGAGCAACCCTGGTCACCAGCGACAGCCACCACGGTTACACCGGTAACACCGCGCCCTCAACGTATTAGAAGGTACAAACAACGAAATACAGTGATATGATAACCAGTTTTTGTATTTCCATTCTCCTTGAATGCTGATTTACTTGATTGTTTTTGTATCAACCAAAATCAGGCGATTTTAAAACTATATATCAGAGACCCACATATTCTGTGCCTTACGAACTTTGAAAGTTGAATGACTCGGACTTATTGTTACGTCATGATACACTTCATCTACACGAGGCTGCCCAAGGGGCGAAATATGATAGGGAGATATGATGACAAATTGTTTGAGAGAGATATATTAATTTTCATCATCCCTGACACTTGACTGTCTAGATCAATCAGATTACGCGTTGCAGAGAATTCTCATACTTAGATATAATGAAATTGTAATCCAAACAAAGACATGGATACTGAACAGTTTAGATACTCTTGTCTGTCTGTTCTTCCGTCTGTCAGCTTACCGGACTATCTGCCTGTCCGTCTGTTTGACTGCCAAACCATCTGCCTGTCTGTCTGCCGAACTATCTGTCTGTCAGTGAATATGACAGTTTTACATCAAATAGCCGGTGCAGGCTGTCTTTCAATTTATTTTAAAGGGAAAGGCAACCCTAACCACAAAGTTGCTTTTATAAATAAAGTATCACTTACTGATATCGTAATTGACAGCCTTTAACTACAAAAATCCTTGCTTAACAATTAAATCAATATTAATCTATCATGTATTTTAAATTACCCGCCGCTAAGAGAGTGGCCATCGGAGTTTAATTTATGACGTCACACCGTCTATTCCGGTTTATTTCATCAGCAGCACTGACATAAACATGACAAGTCACGAACAGTTAAGTTTGGAGCCGTTATAGATTTGAGCTAGTTCTTTCGCAAGAAGAAATTGAGAAAAGAAGACGTTCAGTCGAGTCGCCGACCAGGCAGACGGTACACGTTCTTCATACAAATGTCTCCAACCTCAATTTGTCATTACGCAAATGATGGATCCACAGTTTACGTAGTCTTTTCTTTTCAAATGACTTGGTTGAGTTGGGAATTTCGAAAAATAACCCCTTTTCACATCTCCCCTTCGCATTAGTGTAATTAACTGCTTGCCAGGAAGGCATCAACCTATTTATTCGTAAGATATACAACATGCTCATCTTTGATGATCTCGCAGGTGCTTGGGAGGAGTAAGCATCCCCTGTTGACCGGTCACACCCGCCGTGAGCCCTATATCCTGATCAGGTAAACGGAGTTATCCGCAGTCAAAATCAGTGTGCCAAGAACGGCTTAACAATCAGTATGAAACACGTCAGACAGCATTTGACCCAATGTGAGGTTGTATTGACGAACTAGATCGTTATAACGACCATAGAATTTGCGAAATGCTGACTTCAATCGAGACTGTTGAAATCCATGTACCATCAACTTGTTTGTCAGTAGCTTACCTCGATTTAAAAACTTACTATACCCAGAACAAGCTCTTGCATATCGAATCAGTTGAGATATATTAACACCATATGCAGGTGATAATGGAATATTGCTACATAAATGTGGGAAGTTGACGATGGAGAAGCTGAAATCATCCCGTTTGTCATACAGTTGAGTTGTCAGTTTGCCGTTAATGTCTACTTTCAATAAAATATCTAAGTATGAAGCAGAAGTGGACGACTCTGTGGTGTCCTTTATTTCGAGCTCACAGGGATATATCAAATCGACATATGAATGAAAGCTATAATTGTTAATAGACAAAACGTCATCGATATATCTAAAAGCCGAATTGAAGGTCACAGCGAGAGATTTTTTCTTCTCAAGTAGAAGTTTTTGAATAAATTCTGCTTCATATGAATATAAAAACAGGTCAGCTAACAAAGGAGCACAATTCGTGCCCATGGGAATTCCAACAGACTGTTGGAAGACCTGATCACCAAAGACCACGAAGATTTTGTCAATGAGGAACTCTAGTATATTTTTTATTTCAACTTCAGTATGTTTGGAAACCATGCATAAACTGATACTCCTTTGGTCCTTGAAGGATGACATTAGCTTCTGGTTGGTTCACTGTCACGTTTAAATCATTTTTAACTGCCTGGATTTCACCAGATCCTGGTTTGGTCTGTACTTCAACAACTGGAGTATTAGATCCACTGGGTTCTAAAGTTTAAATCAATCAAAACTGTTACAACAGTAGCACAACGACTTCTGAAACTACAACAGACTTCTATACATACATGTAATAATATCCAGGGGTTCGTGTTAGCTCAACTCATTATTTTGTATTTCTTGTAAGAGTTATGAGATTGTTCACTATTCATTATTTTCACCCTTCACTGTATGCATAAAAAAATTGCCAACACAATGTATGGACAAATTATAGAATGGCTAAAATCATTTACAGGGAAACTTGTTTACAAGCGAAATCATAACTGGAAAACTGTTTTTCAGTGATGTTGGGCTAAAATGTAGAACAGGGTGAAAATAATTATGCATGCATACAGTAACATTCACATGTGTAATAAACTGTACATAATGGTATATTGTTGCCAATAAATTACATATATTAAAATATTTGCTATACCTTCACTAATGCTAAGGTCGAACTAAGGGCATCTGGATTTTTCATGGAATCAGCTTCAAGGACTGCTTTTACTAAAGACTGGTTGGTTTCTGCTTTCTTCTTGCTTTTTGGAAATCTTTACACCATATGCATTACAAAGATCCAGTAATTGTGCCTTTGTGGAGTTTATTTCCAGGGTTTCAGATTGTCTCATAATTTCACTCTTTATTCTTAAATGAGAAGCAATCTTGTTTACTGAATTGTCATACTGAAATGTTTTTAAATCAAAATGTTTCCCCTTCTTCACTTCCCTTTCTTTCACTTTCTGTCTTAATGCTTTTGATTTTTCAACAGACAGTGCAGTCAAGAAATCCTTTCTGAATTGATTTATGGAAACTTTAATGAACAGACTTACAAGTTCGGTGTATAGGTAATCCAGAGTCTTGTAAATTTTACACTGGTCACAAAATGGTGTTACTGCCAGCATGTCATGATCATTGTCTTCATCTTTGAATTTCCTCAATAAGTCTGCAAATAAGCTTTTTGATTGCATGTCTTCAAGTAACAGTTTTTCAATGACTTCATAAAACTTTGATTTGGTCTCAACAAGTTTTCCATATGTTAATAACTGTCTAGATTTCAATTCTAGTTCTCTGAAGAAATCAAAAGTATGATCCTGTATATTACACAAGCTTCCAGACACATTCTGTTTTCTTTTTGTCTCAAGTAAACTCTCTGGATCTGTAGTGTTGTCAATTAAATTCATCTCTGATGAACATAAGGAGTTTAAAAGATTCTTTTGACGCTCACACTTTTCCATTACATTTCCTTTTCCATGAGCAAATGCTGAATGTCTGACAATCCGGGAGTTTCTATACTTTAGTTTTGCAATAACATATCCTCCAATGTAGCGAATTTTCCCTCTTCCTGGTCCACTTACAGGTTTATCTGTAGAATTTTTTTAAAACACAGATGGGATTCCTTTTTCTTCTCTTCTTGCAACGTCTTTCAATACACCTTGCTGTACTTTAAACATAGATGTTGTGATAAACCTGTACATAAGTTGTCTGGAATGGTAACTGTCACAAACCTGTTGTGTCACATTTCTAAATTCATCTGATGAAATATATTTGTTGAACTGTGTGTAAAAATTTCTGAAATCACACTGGGAAAATTTGCTTTTCTCCATAGGAAAGACTTTACTGTCAATGTTCTCAACTTCCATTTTGTGTTTGTGAACACATACAATAAATGAATTTGGAGAAAGAAGGATTTCATTCTGTAAATCTGATGCACTGTTACTGAGAGGAGTATCTTCAAATTCTTCCATAATGTAGGAAAGGATTTCCTCCAATTCCTCTGTTTTGTTAGCATTCTTTTCCTAGATTTCAATTTCCTCAATAATGTCTAATTCTAAGTCTGATAAGTCTGGTTCATCAGCTTGAAATCCATTGTCTTCAACTACATCCTCATCTATATCATCATGATCATTATCACCGTTACCATCGTCACCCTGACCATGGATGTCGTCTGTGTCATGTCCGTTATTCCTATTGCAGCAGGTATAGTCATCCTTGAATTATCCATGGCAACAGTGTAGATAAAAATGTTCAACAGCAGTTGGATGTGGACGGCATAATGAGGGTTTAAAGATTTTTACACATAAACCATCAATGGATTTAGCTCTGCCAATGGCGACACCAATTTGCCCTGGAAAAGTTGCATTACTGCAATCAACTACTAAATTCTCAATAGCCATACCTTGAGATTTATGAATGGTAAATGCATACGCCAAATTGAGAGGAAACTGTATTTTAGTTGCAATAGTCGATTTCCTTACTGGGTCAAATTTAGTGAAGGTAAACTTTGAAATCTTTACTGTCCTGGTCTCTCCAAACAAACAAAATGTTACATGAATGTAGTCTTCTTCTATAATTTTGACAGTGCCCATTTTCCCATTTACTAAATAGTCTGTTAGATTGGTGAGCAGCATTACTGGGCACCCAATTTTCACCCCTAAGAATTTTGGAGCCAAGAATTGATCGCACATTTTGACGTCTCCACTGTCTTCAGATTTAAATGCATGAAGGTCACCAACAACTGATTTTAATTTATTGTGATTGAACAGCATAACGTCAATATCTCTAGCAAAAAGATACACTGCACTTTGGGTTCTTTCTGGAGTGATTGGCCTAGATAACGAATTTAAAAATGCTACGGTGTTTGATGATGGTTGGCCCAGTTCCAGTTCATTTACAGCAAGTATAAGATTGGTCTCCTCTTGTCTGTGAATTACTTTTAAATTGATAGCATATGAAAAAGCATCTTTAAACCATTTTGCTAAAAAGCATGGATGTCCTAGGTCACCATAAATATCATTCCGCACTGGTTGTAATTGATAAAAATCCCCAACTAGAACCACTTGTAAGCCCCCAAAAAACAAATCTGAATTCCTGACACTTCTGCAGACAAACTCTATCTGAATAAGAGTTCTTTTCGAAACCATCGACACTTCATCTATAATCAAAAAATTTGTTTCAAGTATGTTTCTTTTTGGCATTCTCAAATCTTTCGTCTGTCTTGATAAGATGTGCCAATTCCTCATTTTGGTGACGTCCATCCTCTAAACCGCACCACTTATGAATGGTACATGCCTTGGTGGAATGACTATACAATGACGCACCTACAAAACACATTTCTTATCTTATTAGATATGTAAATATATGTGTAAACAAATTAGCAGTCAACAAAACTATCCATCCATTTAAGAATTAGGTGCAATTATATATATGAAGTGTAACAACATATCTAGAATTGGATGGAAATCAATTACCAAACAAGAAGTTTATGTGAAACCTTGATGCCCCCAGATTACAACAAAGTGGAACTTATTCAAGCAAATAATTTTAAAGTAGGTCAGGGGTCAATTTCAAGGTCACAATGTCAACAAATTTGGTACCAATGGAATAGTCTTCTCACAAGAAATGCACATTCTCAATATGAAAGTAGTGCCTCACGGTTTAAGATATGGCTTGTATTCAAATTTCTAGAAGTAGGTCAAAGGTCATCCGGTCAAAGAATTTGGTGTCAATGTAAAGGTCTTGCCACAAGGAATACACATACCAAATATGCAAGGCCAACCTTTTATAGTGTAAAAGATATGACCAAAGTTAAAGTAGGTCAAAGGTTAATGTTAAGGTAATCAGGTCAAAGATTTTTTTTTCAAACTACCACTCCTCCTTTTGAAATGGGAAAAATTAGCGACATTTTCCTCAAATTGGGAAAAATCATTTATAGTAAATTAAAATGGTAAAGATGCATAAAATAATCAAATAACACTTTTTTGTTTGAGGCTTATTTTAGATCTGATTTAAAATCATAAAATAAATCATTATTTAACATTAAATATGTATTGGAAGTCACACCTTGTATAGATATTATTTACTTTTTCTAAGAAATGCTTATTGTCTAATTTCATAAGCAAAATAATAAATTATTAATTCACCAGCATTTGTACCCATAATCTTGTAAATATTATATTAATAATCAAGTTTCCAGAATGTCTCTCCTGTTTGTATTTTTCGGATTTTAGTAAAACTCTATACTGTTGGCCACTTCCTGTTATTAGCCTTATCCTACATATAATGGCGGTCAAACTAAATTGTCAACAATATAATATGGCTTAATGTATCTGGAAACTATATACTTCGCTGCATATCTGCTTATATGGATGCCTCTATTGTTTTACATATTCTTTACAAAACCTTTTGCATGTGCAGTGGTTTGGAGAATAAAACTGAAGAAAAAAACGTATTTACTCTTTGTCAGCAATATACGGTACATATAAGGTAACCTTTTTTTTAATGGCCTAATTTCCCTAGATTTGAAATTGGGAAAAACATATATATATAATTGGGAAAAAATAGCTAATTTTAGTGAGGGGAAACAGCCGAATATCGGCAACGGAAAGGTCTTGCCACAAGGAATACACATACCAAATATGAAAGTCTACCTCACATGGTATACAAATATGAGCAAGGTTAAAAATTATATGCCCCTGAATCGAGCATAAAAATTTATGTGATTATCAATTAAAATCACCTTTTTAAAATATCACCATTAAGAGTCTTAAACATGTAACTCTGTTCCAGGACGCATGATGTGAATTCTTCAATTAAATATATTTCAATGTGTATAGCAACAACACAACATGTACATTTAATGCTTTGTCTGAGAAATCATCTTCACATGTATATATATAGTACATATTGTTATTAAATTTCACTACCAGAGTGACAATATTCATTTGAATTGTAAACACGTGATATTTCTTTTAACATATGAAAGTTTTAAAACCAAACAATTGGAAATTATTTACTGTGACATGTATGAAATTGTTGGCAATTACACAGTCCAAGTTCATTGATTTCATTAAAAACAAGAGGCCTATTTAGTGGCCCCAACCTAGTACCAAAGGTCCCCACTCTATTTTTGCCTTTCCATGAGTATCTCCTCTTTGAAGGACCCATGGTCCTTCCTTTGAACAAACTTTAATCTCTTTCATCCAAGGATGATTTGTACTAAGTTTGGTTGAAAGTGGCCATGTATTTCTGGAGAAGATGAAAATGTGACAAGTTTATGAACAGACAGACAAAAGGTGATCAGGAAAGTTCAATGAGCTTATATTTAATGTGAATTCTGAAATATTCAATCACTGCATGTAACTCTATAGTGGGAATCAAATGCAGAAAAGTTTCTAATAAAAAAAGGGGGGGCAACCCAAATACATATATGAACTTTACTGCCCCAAAAGGGGGTGAGTGGGTGATATTTGTGTTAAAAGTATTCAACCTATAGAGAGTGGGTGGGATTTGCAACCACTGTAACCCCCTTCTAGATCCACTACTGCAGCACATGTTCTAATTTTATTTCAAATCAAATTGTATTTTTATTGGTGAAGGTTATGTCAGACGTGCACATAGGAATTGAGGGTCCATTCCACCCCATTTTGAGAGAAAATAATTCAAATTATTATATTTACCTATTTTTAAGCCCATGTACTGCCAGTTGTGCATATGAAATACTATATGCTATTCCCTTCTAGCATGATTAATATTGTCATTAACAATGTCTATACCAGTATATTCTTGTACAAATGTTTTCATAATAAAAATTTGTAAATACTCACTTTGTCAAAACAAATTATAATTCAATCAATTACATTTGTAAAATGCAGCAAATGCAATTAAATTCATCTTGCAAATCACTTTGATTGATCAAAACCTATTATAGTATAATTCCAAAATGGAAACTGCATGACCATAAGTCACTTGCCATACCTGAAATTTACTTGCCCTACCTACCACAAATTAAAAAAGAAAACAATTCATGTAATTCTTATTTTTTCTGGACTACTTCACATGCATCATAATATATTTCCCATGAGCATCACTGGTTTGATAAAATATGTAATGATACCCATTCCTCATGAATGTGATGCAGATGTGAACAATGATTCCCGATATAGTCATAATAAGTACATCTATTTTAACAGCTGTGAATTCTGACAAAAATGAGAGTAGAATGTGAATATATTAAACAAAATTTGTTTGTAAATACATGAGGGTATAAACTTGCAATGTTTCATGACATAATAATGCATTTCTGCAGTTTATGCGTTCAGGTCGTGTATTTTCAAAACAGAAAGTCATATCTTAATATTTGGGGTTGGCAAAAATTGGAAACTCCCAACAGTAAATACAAAACTTTGACAACACTAGTACTTCATACTTAGATAATGGCTCAGCATCGTTCATGGTTTTTGTCAGTTCTCGATTCAATGATTGGTTTGACATTTGCGCTTTAAAATTTTCTCCATCACTAATGTTCTCACTTTCTGACTACTAAGTATTCAAACTTGAACTTGAAACATGTCTGTATCAATTGTATTGACTCAAAATAACAACAGATTAAACTGGTTCGCATATTTTTTTTAATGTTAAATAAATAATGGAAGATAACTCGTACAATGATTTATCTTCTATTTCAGTACGGATGTACGACAGATTTTATTTTACATTTCATTGATTTGGATTTTTTTGTCACTTGCCCACAGACAAGTGGTTATTAAATATTCACTTGCCCGAACAGAAAATCTACTTGCCCCAGGCATTGGGATGTGTCAGCCCCTGATACATAAGGTCACACTCCTCTTAAAACATATCAGGAGCAAACTTTTAAGTTTAACAACATAAACATGTACATGTATATAGCTACTATCATTTTTCAGATGAAATAATCTATATACAGATAATTTTCATTCCTTTATTCAATAATATTTCTATCAACTCTTTCGTCGATCTTAAATATATTTTGTGCGCAATCAAATGGGGAGGGTGGGGGGTGGGGGGGTTGAACCCCTTACTGGATTTGGATCCGTTGTCCATACAATCCACCTATATCTAGCTGCACTCGCTCTGACTGTAGTATCGTCAACAATATTAGCTTCTTTAAGAAAACTAACATCTAGTTTCAGCAAGTTCCGAAAATAAAGAGCAATGATATTATACTTTAGAGCACTTCAGTAGGCCTACACTACTACCTGGTGCATACGTATCTTTACGTACCTAATCCCGTTGACGCCGTGACACTGAATCTTGTACGGGTATTCTGCAATAGTTTGATGATTTCCTTGATGACGTGGCTTTTTTCCCGTCCCAGCTTGTCCTGTGAGTACGATATTATGTCCTTTAAGAATGGTCTCAACTGCAAACTTCTGGTCTTCGTCCATTTTACCCGCGCATATGCTAAATGCTCGATATCCTCTGGAGTTTACATAGTGCTAGGGTCTTTCGGAACTCGAGATTAATTCGGATTGCCCTTATTCCGTTTCGTGTTTAGTACTGTTTACGCAACTTCCGTGATTAGAGATTTGTATGAGACAACTTTCCACAGAGAGAAAAAAAAATATACAACGGATGGACAACTGTTATTAAAGGATTTTAATCATCAAAAAAGAATTATCGGGAGTGAATGGTGCTCAAAAACCCGCTGGTAAGCAGTGTAAATAACTTTTAATCGAGAAATATCTTTCATGGGGCATGGAAAGGGGCAGACTTGAGTTGCAACCCTTGTTAAATATTATGAATCAGTGAGATAAGACATTTTTTAAAACTGGATAAATTAGTGTTTTGTGGTAATGACACATGTAGTTAAGCTTCCTGAAACATGAAAAAAATGTAAAAAGAGACACCATAGATCGGAAAGAAATATTTATTCGTGGTTCGAATTTCCTCCATTGTTTACATATAGGTTATAGTACAATATCCTTGACCCAGGCGCCTATGCACCGCATCGGTCGTTATACCGATCATTTAAATAAATAAAATCTTATCCTAAAGATAAAATAGATAAATAAATTAAAAAAGAAAAAAAAAGAAATTTGGAACAACCAAACGTACCAACTATTCTCAATAGACCAAAGGTGAAAAGTAAGTCTGACGTCAAATCTGCGGTATTTATACTAATTACCAAACGATCAAAAGATCAGCGGGAAATATCGATTATCGATCATGTGACTAAATCACGATACCTGATAGGATCACTATTTTAAATCAAAGTACTTAAAGTACTCGTGGGAGTTGAACATTGTGGAAATTCAGTTAGAAAAGATAGTACTGGAAGGGTAGGGGGATAAATGACTGAATATTATCATGATTTTAGATACAAATCAACTGTTGTTGTTTTTCAAAGCGTTACAACAGCAAACATGGATAATGGAAGGCCCATGGGCCACAACGCTCCTCGAGTAACTGAAGTCGTGTTGTTGTTTTCTAGAATTTCACCCCTTTATATTCTCATGAAAAATGTTACCACATATTATGGCCCAAACATTCAAATCAATATGGTTATCAATGCCTTGCAGTTATGAAGAAGTTTTTCCCCTGTATATATACATTCAAGTTTAATCCTAGTTATAGCTAATTCTAAGGATTCATTACTTGAAAAGGTAGTCCAATATGCTAAACTGTCACCTGAGTATACTACAGTCCTGTAGAGGATCAATGGAATGGTAAATAATTGTATAATAACTCAAATAAATGAAATGCAAGAGCTATGGTGCGGAAAACAAAATTTTCTCCAAATTTCAGTCTATTCATAGCCAGTGACCTTGACCTTTGACCTAGTGACCCCAGAATCGATAGGCTTCCTCATCTTACTGAGGGTGACAATCCATCTAAGTTTGAATGAGATCCTATAATTTGCTCAAGAGCTATGGTGCGGAAATGAAATGTTGATGCGTGCCCGCCTGCCCGCCCAAAGACACTTCATCAGATCATAAGCCGAGTTCGACTTCATCGCAACTCCGCTAAAAATGAAATACTAGTCAAATAATGTTATTTATTGCCAAGGTATTTGGGATATTATACTGTGGCTCAAACAGGGGGTGAATGAACCTGACAGTATGGAAAGCATATAGTGGAATCAGACTTGTGATGCTGGAAATCTATAGTGATTAATAAACTATACATGTACAAGATCCATAACTATTTTTTTTTCAGTTTGTGAGTGAGAATCCTCATGTCTCTTTCATCTGTAGACAAATAAACAATGTGTTTTGACCAGAGCAATTTCCAATCCTTTTTGCAACATAAATTCAACATTGTGGCAACTGGGTTAAACTTTGATAGTGAAGTAATACATGGCAGCACCTTATCCCATGCTCTTAAAATTTCTGTTTGATACACACTCATGACATCCACTCAAACATTACAGAGTGCAGCAAAATCCCATTGTAATAGGGGATTCAAAATGGATAACTGGTACAAAATATGGTACATACTATTAAAAAAGGATAATGAATTTGACATATTGATGTCTTGGAAAAGGAAATTCTGACATCGGGACTCTAAGCGTTTTCAAACATTGTCATTTGATAAAAGTGCTCTACATTTTTAAAAATAGAGATTAATATGTCTTTACATACATAGGTGAGAAAGTTTCCATTATTCCTAGCCGAGACATACCATGTATGCGCAAAAAATTCATAAACAAATATCACACTACTCACGTAGAAAATGTGGACCTTACCGTCAGATCATCAAGCGCAGCGAAACACGCCATTTCGAGATTATAATCGACGAAAGCTCGGTAACAGAAATGAATAAGGTACACTCATTTTGTATCTATTTTGTGACTTTCTTTATTAAAAGGAACAGTTCTCTAATGTGTAACGTTCGATTACTATGTAATTCAATAACTTGAAGCATGAAGCAGTTTCACTTTGACACCGGATATAAGAAATTTTATTTCGTATTCCGATCCCAATCGAAAGTTGTTGACTGGGAATGACGTGTTTTAATTCAATCTACATGTAACATCAAGCATTTTTTATATCACATTAAAAAAAAACCAAATATATACACATACACAATGTTGTAGAATTATTTCTTGTAAATTTTCTGAGGTTTCGCACCATATTCGATATTTCGCGCCACGGTGTCAATAGGGCTTGTGTGCAGTTGTCGTTCGTTTCCCTATCAATGTTTATAGGTGACGCTGTGCTACAAACGACAATTTTCAACCTTATCTTTTATTTTTCTATGTCTATCAGTATCAATTTGATCGAAATCTTGTATTCAAATTGATTTGAATACAATATCATTGCATTTATTTACATGTCAATTATCAAAATTAGATTAATTCAGAAAAGTTACATGGATTATTTAATGGCGGATGTTTATAAAAGTTTATGTTGATTTACCTAGGAGTAAATCAGCTGACACAGAACCCCCGCTGACGACCACTATACAAATCAATACAAATTACTGCGCAGAAAAGTGCGTGATGACCCAGGGAGATTGAACATAGTTCAACTCCCAAAAATCGCTTTTGCTTAATGATATAAAGACATCAATCGATAACCGATAAATTTATCATTTACATAACTTTTTCGTTCATAATAAGTAACATAAAATAGAATAAATTTACAATCAAAACATTCAACGCTCTAAATACTAAACAGCTTTCACTCAATTATTTCAACAATACACCATGTTAATTCAAGTATTACCGACACCAAATCAACAATATTTAACAATAAATTTATCGACTACACATCAGTCACGTGCTAAACCGGAAACGAGCAGACAGAAAAACATGTGGTTACATACATGTACATGATACAGACTTCAACATACAATTTCTCCGGCTGTATCACTCAGGTAACACATTAATACTTGGATCAAACATGCTTATACATCAACTACAACTAAATAATACCATTCATATCGTTAATCAAGATGTAATAAAAAAGTAAACATGTATTCGTGCACAGTCCGAATTTCCTCGATATTGTTTACATACGTATTTGTACTCTACCGCTAGCTTTCTAGGGTTCTACGACATATCATAACTCAAAAATATTATGTAAAATAAATTGTTAACATCTAATCTAGTTAATCATAAACACTGGATGTATGAACACTGCATCAACCCGCTCCAGATCACCATGATGTACAATAACATATTACAGTCATTGACTCTATTCAATAGAAAATTCAACCCGCTCCAAGTATATACAAAAATAGTGAAATATTACAGTCATTGATTCAGTATGGTTTATCTACCACTGTTATGGATGAAACAATAAGTTACACTGCGTCATATAACGTTACTGTCATGAACTAAAAAGAAAAAAAAAGGGGGGGGTACATTCATTACAGGATTGTTACTACGGTAACTCAGTGTATAAATAAGTGGACCTTGAGATTGTTACTACAGTAACACAGTGTATGAATAAGTGGACCTTTGGGGTTGTTGCTATGGTAACACAGTGTATATAAATAAGTGGACCTTGGGATTGTTACTACGGTAACACAGCGTATAAATAAGTGCACCTTGGGATTGTTACTACGGTAACACAGTGTATAAATAAGTGGACCTTGGAATGAAAAATGCAATATTGAGCGTTGATGATGAATTAGGTACGCATGTACCCCAAGCTACAAAACAGAAAACCTTAAAAGGTGAATTTATTGAATTGTACCGTTTACTAGATAAGCATCTAGTCAACGATCAAGAAAACAAAATGATCTTAAGTAATTGTCGGTTATCTGTCAAACCAGTCAGTTAAAACAAAATATTCGACATTCAAACATGGTTAGATGCATTTTTTATTTTCATGAGCATATACATGTACTTAGTTGCTCATTCTGATCAATCCCAGCAAATGCTTAAATATATGGCAAGTGTAAAAGCCACAGCTAGTCGGTCAACAGGATTTAGTTGGAGGGAATATGACAGACAATTTCGTCTTAAGAAATCAAGAAATACTTGTATTCCCTGGAACAAAATCGACCTAGAGTTGTGGCTTTTGTATGTAAATTCTTCAAGTGTACCCAGACAACAAACATCCCAACAAAAGAGATGTTTTGATTTCTATAACAAATGTTTTTGTGTTTGTCCTTACTGTTAATATTGTAATATTTGTTTGAAGTATTCTGGTAAGCACCTTGCCATAAAATGTCAAGTAACAAATCAAAATTCAAACAGATCTCTTGTGTCTAACCAGGAAAGGTCCTCTCCTCGCCTTTTTCGTCGCTCATGGAAAAAAACCACAGTCGGCAAAATATCAGAAAACCTGAAACAACACCAATTAATGTACATAATATGGAGTCTTGCCTTTCTATTTATCATAAAACTTCAGACGCTAATGAATTAAGGGAAGGCTTTACTTATGACTTTAAAATAAAATGTTTAGGCTCTCGTTTTGCATCAAGATGTATCAATTTAATATCAACTCTGCAACATCCAGATGAAGTTAAGAAAAAACTATACAAGGAAATCGCGTTGGGTCGGGTTGCAGGTCCTTTAGATCAAGTTCCCCTACAAAATTTCAGAATATCACCTATAGGTTTGGCTAAAAATGATGGGGGTTGGCGTTAAATACATCATTTATCATTTCCAGAAGGAAATAGTGTAAACGATTTTATCGATCCGGAATATTGTACGGTTCATAACACACCGTTTGATGAAGTATTAGAAATGATTGCAGCATTGGGTAAAAACTGCTCTTACAAAAATGGATGTTAAATCAGCACTTCGTTTATTACCGATACATCCCTCTGGTCATGTGTTATTAGGTTTTAAATTTAATAACAAGTTTTATTATGATATGTGCTTGTCTATGGCTGTTCTGCAAGGTGTGCCCTTTGGGAAAAATTTGCCCGTTTTTTACAGTGGGTAACAATCACAAAAAACAGGCCTAAAACAATAAGCCATTACTTAAATGATTTAATTATCGCTGCTAGAGAGTTGTACAGACGAATTTCAATTTGGAATTGGAGTTGTTTTTAACCTTACCTTTGTAGGTTTTAGTGAAGAGGTCATGTTACTGTTACATGTGAAGATGTGTGGTTTATCAACACTAACGATCGGTTAAAATTCATATGAAGCACCATGTAAACAAGTTAGGGCCTATATCTATACCGGAAAAAGAATGTTCCCACCCCCGAAGATTTTTTTCTCTACAGCCCATGTGAATTGAGAGGCAGTTGATAAACTTCACTAAAGATATTAAGTATTACATTAAGGGTAGGGGATTTTTTTTATGAAAGAAAACTTAACCTTAAACTGATATTGTTATCAGTGGAAAAGAAAACCAAGCATTATACCTTTACTTTCATTAAAGGTACCCTATTTTTATAAACCGAGCCTCTGTGTTTTGTACTCTACATTTTTTTGTATGGAATTAATTCCGAATTAGAATCTATACATAATTATATTATGGAATTATATCAAGTTCCTTAGCATGTTCCAATAATTGTAGAATGCTGTTTAGATCTGAACCAGCTAAAAATTGCTCAATGCCTACAAATTGTGTGGATTCACAGGGGAAATTATGATATAGCATTGGGAGACTTGACACATTCATTTATGCTCCTTTTTATTTCAATTGTGTCAGAGGAATTAGCTGACTGATGATAGTTAATTCTAAATTTGTTAAAATCATATTCATGCATTCATTATTGATCAAATACCTGGATTGAGTAACTCAAACATTTGTTTTATAATGCAATATGTGAAGAACAAACAAAAGACAGAAATCAGTTTGAATTAAAGATCTATTTTAAGGAATGTGAACAATTTGCAAATTTAGCAAATAACCACATGTCGATATGAATATATACACAAAACAAATTCAACTGGGGTTGCATTGTTCAATGACAAACAAAGTAGATTGAAAGTTGCAAGTTTACAAATAATCTCAAGCATGTTAAAAGGTCTTCCATTCAAAATGATATATTTGACTGGTGACCTTAACATTGACCTTTGTCCTACATACTTACAGAAAATTTGATTATAAGTTATATTTTGCAAAGCGTATGAGGTACTGCTTTTATATTTGGCATATGCATTTATTGTGAGAAGACCTTTGCAATGAAACCAGAATTGTTGACCTTGTGGCCTTGACATTGACCACTGATCTTGTTTTTTTTGGAAGTTTTATTTAAATAACATACAATGGCACATGGTTTCTTTTTGTTGTAATCAGAGGGCATCAGTGTTTCACAAACATGTCTTGTTAAAGATACATATTTTTCAATAACAAAATGTTGTTTAAAGTCAAAATATGTGGTCAATTTACTAGTCAAGCAGCCTTCATTTCTTTTCTGTAACTAGTATTGTAAAACTTTAACAATATTCTCTAATATTTTTTTCAAATACATTAATAAGGTTAGCAATTTCAATTATTTACAGTTAGGCCATGATATACCTAATTCAAACAAGTATGTTACATTTGTAAACCAACTAATCACTTCTAGCCTGTATAGATTGTGTACACATGTATGTGTACAATGGTGAATTGTGTGATACTCATTCCTTTTGTATAGTGTTTTTACATAACATACCAATGAAATCAATTGGTGTTTTTTTTCTTCAAATAATTATCTACAATACAAATGGGTTTTTTTTTTCATGTTGAAATCATACAATACAGTGTTCCACAAACAATGCATTGGAAAACAACTCGTGTTCACTATGAACATAAAAGTACATGGAGATTTGAACACCTAAATCTGAGATGCATTTCGTTCAGGATACATTGTTACAGTACTAGGATATTCAATACATACTCTGTATCATATATATATATATATATATATATATATAATGAGAAAAGTAACAGTATATACATGCACATGTTCCAGAAATGGAAATAGTAAACAAAAAAGTCTTTAAAATAAATGTACAGTCTATCTATAATGATTATTGACTTATTGTTGTGTGATCATATAATAAAGGGAAATTATTTAATACATTACTATCCCCACAACCTTAACCATGTTGATATTGCATCTATATGTTTGTACAGAGGTATTTCACTTTGAGCTTAAATCTTGTTGTATTTCCAGAGTTACTACATCTATGTCAATAGCATTAATGGCAGCCAAGAGATCTTCATCCTGAATCTGTTCATTTACTTTTGAACTCTGTTTTCTAGAGAAGTAGGATGTAATTTGATTTACAGTCAGCCACTCTGGTGGAAGGAAGAGGCGCTCACCAGTAGCATTTCTCATGTTCTGCATTTCTTTTGCAACATCTGTGGCATTGGCTTTCCGTCCTGTTTCTTCTCCTTCCCTGAACTTGTTGTCAAGAAAATCTCGCAACTTTGAGCTAAATCTTCCAACATGACGCCGTGGAATTTTCAGGGCCCACCCGATTCCCTTAACATTATCATAACTGACACTGGTGGAATTGTCTCTTGAAGCCAGCACTGTGTCTCTGTATGTTATCGTTATTTCATTGCATAAACGGGCCCACTCCCTTCTGATATGGTCATATGTTGTCTCCTTTTGTAGTTGGAACTCATGTTGGCCTGTTGTAAGATGACCATCCAGTTCAGCGTAGGAATGGAAATGACATATGCAGCCTGATTCTGGACAAAAATAAAGAGCAGACTCGGTGGACATGGGGATGAGTTCCTTGGGATTTTCAATCTTCCCTGTTGCAGTGATGGGAGTACTAGTTGTGAAGCCATTCAGAGTGAAACATCCTGACCGGTGATGGTGTTGTTGATTTCCACCGACTTTGTCCAAATTCTCCTTTGACAAGTCTACACCCCCTCCAATGCCATATGCTTTTCTCATGGTGATTGACCCATCATCATGGAACTCTACTTCACTGTACAAACTAACCTGCTTCATTTTGTGAGATTTCAGAGACTGATTTTCAGGGTTGATGGAAACATGTGACACCTGACATCCACTGACTCCTGAATAATGATAAATGATAATACACATGCACATTTTATTCCATGGACTGGAATATTTAGAATGAATTTATTATGTTGGTAAATATATTTCACATACATATTAGATTTGTCTTTGTGCAAACTGAATAATGTTGAACAATCTATCATCACATCGCAATTCATTCCGAGAGGAGATATGGTTTGATTGATTGAATGTTGTTTAACGTCCCTCTCGAGAATATTTCACTCATATGGAGACGTCACAATTCCTTAGACATATAAACCATTAGTGGTCATGACAAGATAGCTTTACTCGTACTACTACAAAATTACATCATTTAAACAGAGAAATGGGTATCTTATCAACAAAAAGAATAATTTTGTATGTTAGAAATGGGTTATCCACCTGATATGGAGTCTATTGCAACTTTCATATCTTCTGCACATATGATATCATGTCTGTTTGCAACCCAGGATTTCATTTTTCTTTTCATGTGGGCGATCTTGGAATCACAATAGGACTTTCCTGACTGTGGCTCAAAATAACAATATGTTTTGATGTGTAGACCTATAGAGAGAAGTGCACAAATCAACATGGTTAAATAATTCCTGAAAATAATATTGACACAAAATCCATTAGATATGAAAATACTAGTGTACATATACTTATGTACCTACTGTAATTTGAAATTGGATGGTAGTACAATATATATACCTGTCCGGGTGCTTATCACTGGCAGACACAACCATAAATGCCCACAGTGGTAGCAAGCAGCATTGTCAGACCGAAGGAAAATTTCCGTAATGTCAGGTAGTTGATGTTTGATGGTATTCAGGACATCCTCCAATAAAGAAGAAACACAGAACCAATCTTGTTTTGTTCCATCTAATACGTGGGTAAAGGTCCTGTGCTGTAAAAAGAATTGTATTAAGTAAAACGTAATAAGTAAATCCAAACTAACAATAAAATGATTATATTGCACATTGAAAAGGTGAAAATAACAAACCGTGATCAATCTCATAATTCCTATGAAGAATATAAAATTAAGTGTAGGGCACATACGGACTCCTGGACAAATCAATGTTGATGGGGAAAATCCATATTTATACTTACACATAAATTCCCATCAGCGTCACGATGAATGCAGACAGTCACGTGCCAATTCATTCCTCGCTGCCCGAACCAGTCCGTCTGTTTTTCACGGTACTTCATTGGTAGGAATTCCATTGCCCAATCCATGACAATGAACATCTGATTGGGTTGAAGATTTCTCAACTTGTCAAGCCTGAATTTATCTTGGTTCACTGTCCTTACAACGTGTGACTTCCACTGCATAATGTGCCTTATTGAATCAGATGTACGTTTCTGATACTCTTCTTGAGTGCCTTGGTCCGGGATTTGGGATGTTGCTGTTAGTAACTGCTCTTCGACCTCAGATACAAGGTTGCATCGATCACATTGTATGGGGTGTGGATGATCACATGGATGCTGGAACTCTTTCATATGAGGGTCACTTAAGCTCCATGAAATGCAGTGGTCTGCACACATATCTAATTCTTTGACATGAAGTTTGTAATCTGATTTCATATATATTAAACTAGCAGTAATTCTGGTGTGCAGTTCTTTTTGTTGTTCCACTGTTATCACCTGCATATCATGAAGTCTATCTGTGATCATTTTCAAAGCCTGGTATCCTTCTGCTCCCTCAGCGGCTGTGTTGTCCAAACCTTGTAGACTTGTTCTCTTGGAAGCAGAGCATACGTTGAGAATTTGGAATAAAGTTGATCTTCCAAGTGGGACGAAGTCCGATGCTTGACTATAATTCTCATATAACTGGATCATCTGGAAATGACAAGATGTACGGAAAACAACAGGAATTGTTAGCTTTTCACCCGAATCAAAAGAAAGGTCTCTTGCTCCAAATGATACGATTTGCATAAACATTGGATCAAAGAAGATATCCAGAGCATGTTGTAATTTTGCAGAGTCCATTCTTTGTCTGTGATGTATTGTCTTAGTTGGTATAACGAATCCATTGAATCTGTTTGATAATTTTCTTGCTTGATCTACTTTATAAATTGTTATTCCTGGAATTTTTTCAATCAACTCTGTTTTTGTAATTTCTTTTGATATGATGGAGAGAATTTGTACTTTCAAGTTGCTGTCCGTTGTTTGATTGTAGAGTTCGATCATTTTCTTTTGGAATTCTTCTTTTGCTTCTTTTTCATTATTAACCTTAGTTGACTCGGGATTCAGTAGGAGTTTTTTCAAAGCGGAAGACTGACCAGGTGCAATGAAAACAGCGTTCTTAGTTACGGTGTGCCATCTAGCGGTGTTTATGAAACTTCCACTAACGATAACTAAAACTCACGATTATTCAGCGATTATTTTATTATTTATAAAACCGGAATGAAAATTTTCCACACTTTTGAAGATTTAAAATGGTGATTGAAGATTTTACCTTGAGATATGTGTAAATGGCTCTTTATTTCAGTGTTGCTGTTTTCAGAATTTCCGTTTGATATTCCGGACATTTTGTATGAATTAGTACACGGTAACAACTTTTCGATTTTTTAAATAAAAATTATACTGGGTGACAAAAAATGAAAATAAACAGATTTTCATATATCATGCGCCCAACTAATTTTTTTCTAAAAGTTTGGCCCAATTTCGTAACATTGGATGTGCCGCGGAAATTCAATTTTGCATGATTCTTACGTGGAATAGCACATTTGAAATTCATTCACATTTTTAACAAAACTGTTATTATAATAAAACACCTTTTTTGGCAGAGGGCCTTTAGAAAAAACTAAAATCTTTGTCATACTGACATTAACATAAGTTTCCATTCTGAACAATACAAATAAAAAGCATTCAAGGCATTTTGCAAAACTGTATCGTCTGCATATAACAACATAAAAAGCTATAAATACTTGTACAAGTCTTCTATAGCATCTGTTATGCTTTACAAACCAATTATATTTCTATCCAGTAGAAACTCCTCTAGGTCATTAATGCAAGGAGTTAAAACCTCTATGCAAGGAGACCGGTAAATTACGCATACCGCACCTAGTTTCTGATTTTTTTTAGGCATTTGAAGCGAGTAAGTAGTTTTTTATCTGGTTCAGTTAAACCCCTTTCTCTTTATTTATGGTATCATAGAGTTCGGGCCCAAACGGGCTTAGCCCTGTGGATGAAGCGCAGTAACTCTTCTTGAAAAGTATGTGGTGTAAAATGTTGCATTTGATGAAATTTATTTCAGATATGATATGCAATAAAATTGGAAATGCCCTATCATAGATCACTGGATTCTAAGATACAATCAAGTCCCATCGTTGTATATGTTTTAACGTACACGCTCGATATTTTTTCACTCACATGGAGACGTCACGATTGCAGGTGAAGGGCTACAAACTTTAAGCCTATGCTCGACGCTTACGGCCTTTGAGCAGTAAGGGGTCTTTATTGTGCCACACCTGCTGTAGCACGGGGCTTCGGTTTTTTGCAGCCTCATCCAAGGACCGCCTCATTTAGTCGCCTTTTACGATAAGCAAGGGGGTACTGAGGACCTAATCTAACCCGTATACCCACGGGAAAGTGTGTTCATTATAATTTTGTCTAAACTACATGTAATCTTTTGAAAGGTATGTATGTTTAATTCTGGGGCATTTCGATACAGGACTACAATGTAAATTAGTCATTTGATACTAATTGTGCTATACTGTCTAAATAAAACAATTTATTATTATCATGATTACATATAAAGATGTATTCTTCAACTACCAGCCTTATCAAATATGTCATACAAATGAATTTTCTAATTTAGAATTATTGTGTAATAAGATCACTTGAGGTAATTAACATTTGTCATCTGAGTAAACGCCTTCCACTCGTGATTGCTTTCACCTATTTATTCATTTTAATCCAATAAAAATTTTTGTAAGAATATATTCGAGAAAACCTGTAAATTAATTTCGCACGTCACCTGTGAACATACCCCCAACACCTATTGCGCAAAATCGCATTGTCGATCGGCATCCAGTTTCCTTCACTAATGAAATAGTTTACAAAACCATACCTGTGTCAAATCGAGTGGATCTATCTAAGGGTTAGCACATCCTCTTTTATACTTGATAAATATCAACAGCTTTTGACTGCATATATTGGTGTTTCAACGAATGTTATATTCTGAAAATATGAATGATACAGCTATAGATCTACAGAAGTTCGGTGATATATTGAGAAAAATGGTGGAACAAGAACATCAGCTCCAAAACGCCATCACATTCGAGAGTCTGTATGGGAAACAAAGCGTTCGAATATTTATGAAGATCACTCCATTCATCTGGCTTATTCCATTCGTCGTTACTGTTATTCTTCTTGTTATCTTCAAACGAGCCCAGCTGTTCGGCCACACTCAGATATACCTCGTCATCATAATGGTGCTGGACCTTCTATATACTCTGTTGACGGGCATTCGAGATAGTTATATAAGCTTCTCCAATATGGATTACGGATTTATAGAATATAAAGTGTGCCGACCTATTCTTGTTTCGCTTGCCGTACAAACTGTTCTTCACGGGAGTTCAATGTGGATCAAATGTCTGATGTCTATTACCCACACAATCTTCATTGCTTTTCCACTGAAGTACAAATTTTGGAATCTGAAGAGGGTCCTAGTTTCTGTCCTGATTATACATTTTGTAATAGTCAGTATATGTATTTTCTTTCCGGTCATTATGGCACTAAAGGGGGTTAATACTATTCAGCTTCCTGAAAAAGTGCAAAAACCTAGGATCATACAAGCATGTGTCCTGGATACAGATTCAGGTTTTTATGAAACGCCTCTCTTCGAATTCCTGCGCAATTTCTTATCGTACATCAGATACGTTTGCTACATGATTTTACCTACAGTTATCAATCTGATATTTGTATTGATCTTACTTGTTTTGATGCGAAAACAGATCAAGTTAATCTCAATTTTAGCACCCCATACAGCAAATAAAATCAAAATAAAATACTTGACTTTAATCAAAGTCAATGTTATTCTTGGAATATCATTTCTGGTGCAAGAGATTCCTTTATTGGGGTATTTTGGGGTCCTCATGGCCGATGTAAACTTTTCAGAGAATCTAGAAGCTCAATGCGCCTACAACATAATAATGACTGTAACTTTCGCTTTCGGGAAACCTCTAGACTTATTCATCTATGCCAGCTTAAGTAAAACCTTCCGACAGGAATTCTTGAAATTTTTCTGGATTCGAGAAAAGAGAAATATTCAACCAAATAAAACATAACCGACCATTTACCCTCCTTCAAAATTGAAGTCCTAGAATACTTTGACTACCCAAGCAGTGGTAAAATATTGATATTTGCCATGTTTCACGGTTTCATAGTATATAGGGCTCACGGCGGGTGTGACCGGTCGACAGGGGATGCTTACTCCTAGGCACCTGATCCCACCTGGTGTGTCCAGGGGTCTGTGTTTGCCCAACTATCTATTTTGTATTGCATGTAGGAGTTATGAGATTGATCACTGTTCGTTATCTCCACCTTTCATATTATACATAAGGATAATATCTTGTTCGAAATCAGATCATAATGAGTGTGAAAACCTGTTGATCTAGAAGATAATGCAAAATGGTTAATGTTATCTAAAAATTATCGTAAAAATTGTTTTATTTGAGAATTACAATTTTCCACTCACACGCACTATTAGAAAAGAAGGAAACGGCTGAGATTTTTGTTAATTCATTTGTATCTGATTAAATGTAGAAAAATTCAATTGTCTTTATAAACAGTTTTGTAACATAATTCTGTACCTTGATCAAGTCTTATTGCCTTTTATTTTTAGTTATTCAAGATCTTTTATTCTATCTATTTTGTATTGCTTATAGGAGTTATGAGATTGATCACTGTTCGTTATCTTCACCTTGCATTCTACAAATTACCCATACCCTCGCTATTCTGTGTTTTTGCTTCTTCTTTTTTTTCCCTTTCTGTACGTGTATGAATACATGGATACTGGTGTGAAATGGATATTAAATATTAGTTAGAGATGTGATTTGATTTGTTATGTGTAGGTTTGAGACGAGCATCTAGTTAAGAAATAAATTGCCTTTTAAAAATTACATGAGAGTATGAACTGTGACGCTTCACTCCAGCGTACTTCATGAAGCGCATTAATTCTTCATGAAAATTGTGTGGCGTAAAGCGTTGCTGTTAAAAGTCCCTTAATGCATTATCAAAAATGAAAGTTTGATACACAACGAAATTCGAAATAATAGATCACTGGGTATTGAGATACAATTAAGTGAAACAAATTTCTATCCGTAGTCAAAATCAGTGTGACAAGAATGGCCAAACAATCGGTATGAAACACGTCAGAGAGCATTTGACCCAATGATAGGTTGTATTGGAAAACTACACGTACAAGTAGATTGTTATAACGACCATAGAATTTGCCAAAGACTACGAAGATATTGTCAATAAGGAACTCCAGCATAATTTTAATTTCAACTGCACAGTACTTCTGCGTGGAATCAGAGTGGTCTGTAACAAAGTAATTTTTTGGATGACTGATCACTATATATGAATATTTGCGTTTTCCATTTTTGTTGAACAAGTAACTGTCTATGATATCAAAAAGTCTAGTCTTTAGTTTATCGTGAGGAATGGTCGTGTAAAATATTGAAAAGTCATAGGTTTTGATGTTATTGATTTGGAAAAGTTTTACGATTTCAAGTTTACTAAAAGTTGTTTAAAAGTTTTTAGAATCCACATTTGATTAACACCAATTCTGGCATATGTAGTCGCACAGTAAATTTGAAGTTTCTCCTTCACAGCTGTAAATATTTTCGTGAGGAGCAAAGATAGGGGCTTGGTAGAGCACTTACTGGATCCAGCAATGCATCTTTGTTTGTAAGGGTTTTTATGTAGTTTAGGAATCCAGTATAGGTACGGTAACTCGTATTCATTCGACCCATTGACTGGGATATTAAATGTGTCGGGGGTTTTGGTATCTTTAGGGAAGTATGTACACATTAATCGTGAGATGATTATATCTAAAGCTGGATTAAATTACTCTCAAATTCTAATGAATGCAATCTCACAAAAATCTTTCATGGATAAGATATACATAAGAAAAACGATAAATGTGTGAAAAACAGATTTCGATGTTCATGACAAGTGCTAGGATAATCAATAAATTATGTTATCTGGTGTGAAAACAAAAACGGAAAAGCATCCAGAATTCGTGATCACGATATCGTTTTAGAGGACTTAAGAAGAAATTGCCTTTCGATAAAAAAAAAATACCAAAAAAAAAAAAAAAAAAAAATGTGCAGTATACATGTTTACTATTAATGTGTCAAAGAATCAATTTGACATCTTTTGAGGAGGAATACCACATCAGGAAAAAAAATGATATGAATGAAAAGTGGAGAATATATACTAGTACATGTACTTTACCATTGAAAACTTTCCAATTGACTTCATTTAGTCAAAAAATACAGTTTCAGTAGGAAGCAATCTGGGTGACTGACTAAGTTACCCAGATACATTTGTAGGAAATCAAAGTTAAACGGAATACATATATACACCCCTGTAAACGCGCGATCGTTAACTCGGACGCGATCAGTAACGTGGATAACAGAGAAGTACGTGTCGCTGATTTATGCAGTTTAATATTTTACAAGATATCAGTAGAGTAGTAACAATTTATGAGCCTTTCAGTGTAATTAGAAGAAGTTTTCCCCACAAATGATAGTGTGTATGCATTCTATTTAATGGATTTGGCTCCAAATTCTAAAATTTCTTGCCGTCAAATCATTTATTTTTATAATGGCTCATTTATAATGGCTCATTAAATTGACTTTACAAATCAAAGTAAGATAAAACATCACCAAAAAGTGCGTTTATCAATAAAATGAAAAGATAGAGGCGATCAGCAACTCAACCATTTGTTTACAAAGCGATCGTATAATGCAAAAAGTGCGATCGGACAACTATATATAGGTGATTGGGTATAGTCGACATTATTTTTAATTGTTTGACAAGACGGACATTGAAAAGGGCGCTAAAATATATGATAATAAGCAAAACCCTATCTACACTTGGTTATAAAAATTCCCAATAATCATTGTAAAGTTTTGCGCTTTGAGAACGAATTTCAAGTTGATATGTGTATATTTCTGTTAGAATAGTAACTACATAATCTCCTTCCACAAAATACTAAATAAAAAGGTAACTAAATATAAATAATATACCATAAACTATATTTAAGTACATGTAGTGCTTTTCTCTTATGCCATATCACTACTTTTGATTTAGATTACTACCTTCAGAAATTCCCTGTGTTCAATTGAAGATATGGCAAGAGAATGAGAAAATAAACGAAGCAATTGGTGGTTCCTTTCTGGGCGTCAGTTTCACCCAAATAGTCCAGTCTACCCCTCACCGCCACACTTGTGATACATGTGGGAAATCATATACAACCCATCATTGGGTCAAATGCTGTCTGACGTGTTTCATACCGATTGTTAGGCCGTTCTTGGCACACTGATTTTGACTACGAATGACTCCGTTTACCTGATCAAGATATAGGCTTCATGGCGGGTGTGACCGGTCGACAGGGGGATGATTATTCCTCATAGGCACCTGATCCCACCTCTGGTGTGTCCAGGGTCCTTGTTTTCCCAACTATCTATTTTGTATTGCTTATAGGAGTTATGACATTGGTCGCTGTTTGTTGTCTTCACCTTTCATGCTCACATGAGATCCAACACCTCTATATAATCAAGTACAGCGTTAGTAACGGATTCTAGAGTGACGAAGAGGAACGGATGCGGCACATGAATAACACATTTTCGAGTTACTGCCGGAACACCGTTTTTATCCGAATTTTACACGCGCCCTCAGATTTGGTTAGCCCTAGGCATTTCCGGTTTTAAAACGTCAAGTTTCAAAATGATAGAGATAACTTTTTAAATCGATTTTTTAATGGAAAGTGACAGATCTTAGGCTCTTTTTTTTCGGATCGAGGGTTATCTTGTTTCTTTTGTGGAAAAATTAATTTAGTTAGTTCAGAGTTGTGCGAGATTGCAGTGGAACTGAGGTAATACCACTTGAACATTATCGTGAATAAAATTATATTAAACAAAGTGTTTTAATTTGTGTATAGAATTTCGGTCTGGTAAAATGTGATTCGGTCGTGTAATATTGAACCAATTGTTCAGTAAGTACCAGAAGAACTGTTGATGCACTGCGCCAGTGGCGGATTTAGAAGGGGGGGGGTCCAACAGTCCTCCCACCTTTCGCCACAAATTCAAAAATAATGCAAGTAAAAAAACTCACGATTTCTCACCCAAAATGGCTGAGTATTTTGGCTAAAACTTTACTTTCACCCCCCCCCCCCCCGCGGTCGAAAAACCTAAATCCATCACTGATTTAACATCGAAGAAAACGGGAACGGGATTAATTAAAGTAATTTCATCACATGGAACAAGTGTCTGAATTTTCAGCCAATTTCAGACATTCAAACTTGCGATATTTTATAACTTACACACAGGATTCTGTGTACAGTCTTACAAGAACGAAAATGGGTTCAGGTTAATCACTTCAAACCATATTGAAAGTGTACAAATGTCATAAATGCTCAGAACAGTTGCCATTAAATCGGACTGCATTCCAGTAACGAGGCAGATGTCAAATCCTTACAATGTATGGGTGCTGATGCACCAGTCAGGACAAATTGTGTCTGGAGGTTGTATCTGTGTTGCGCAAGTTTTTGTGTTGTTTCAAATTTGGTTCCAATTTTGTCATATATTAGAAATAGATTATATTACTGCTAAGCAAACATATATGGTAAAAGTATCACACCATGTCAGATATCATTCCCATTGTGGTATCATGTCATTCAATCATCAACATATATTTTATTTTTCATGTTTTTGTATATCGTAATTTCTCATTTCCCAACAGCTGTTTAGTTCCTTTCGTTTTTGTACTAACTGTTGTTGATCATTTTGCAAATTGTCTTGATATTTCAAAGCTAGCATTTTATACTCTGATCGGTGGCTATGTTTTATTATCATCATGAACATTTGAACATCACCACTGTCATTTTTATGTTACGAATTGATCATGGATTGGTAATAATATCCAAGCAACTGATATTAAAGTATTCCAAGAGGGTAAATATAATCAATCTAAGAAATATTCAAAACAAATTAGAAGATAGATAATAAACTTTATTTGAAATTACAGTAGTACTAGTTTGCATTTGAAACTTAAAACACGTTCAATTTTCCAGTGCAAAACGGTTCATTAGAACATAAATGACAACAATCTATCATTAAATTATAATACACTTTATAAAAAATGCTCCCACATTTTCATGAATATTATCTAATCGTTTGTAGCGATCTAGAATCTATTGTTGCGATAATGGAAAGTGCAAATATTCAATGACACTCCAGTATGCTGTTTCACGCTCCCGTCACTGGATGTACACGCGACTCTCTGGACAAACAACATCAGTGTTCTAGGATTTCGACTTCAAATCCAGGAGCACTGTCATTTCTTCCATTCTTATATCTGTCTGTACTTCCATTTCAGCTGTTTTCTTGATGTTTTGAGGTGACGAGAAACCAATATAATTGCGATTAGTGGAATAATTATCATCACTAAAACAAAGTTTGGATATCTGGAAAAAAAATAATGAAAATTAATTTTGTGGCTGTACTGAATATTTTTAAACATAATACCAGTGTTTTAATGTGCAACCAAGGGGGCGGCACTTCGACACCGCATTTGTCTCTACTTCACTTGAAAAAATGGGGGGGGGGTGGTTCTGATTTCAAAAACGTTTTTATACCAAACGAAACATTAGTGAAGCATATAGGTTAAATAAAGCTTTAAATGAAAGCAGTTATATTACACTCCATTAGGTTGCTACCCAAATATAGTATCTAATGAGTCTATTTCCTCGCATATAAAATTGAGATCCCCCCTCCTAGCACCACCAACACTGTTTTTCGCAGTGTTCCACTATGTTCAATGCAATTTTTTATAATTTGTTGAACAAACTTTATAAACATTTTCAGAATGTATATATATACATGTATGAGAATGAATAGTGAAGAGTCATTGAATTAATTTGTAAAATATAAATTACAAACCAGTTCATGCTACTGTGAGATGGATGGCTCGACGTCCCGCTTGTCGAAAGAACTCGTACTTTTCAACTTCAAAGGCTGTTTATAGTTGTTGTTGGCAAACAGTCAGGTAGGGGTTTTCCTTTGTAGGCGTTCAATCTACGAAGTGTTTGGAGTACAGTCTATAACTAGTACAAGTCCATGATGTTTCGAAGGTTCGTAATCTATTTGTTTCATCAACTTTAACCACGCTTTTCGGATCTTTTGTCTGTGCCAGAAAGGGATAGAATATAATGTTTTTCGTATAACCATACTTTCCCATCTTCCACGAGTCCTCACCCTGAGCAGTAGTATCTTGCTTTTGATCCCTTCTTTTCTTCCCAACAGATGCTATTTTACCGGAAGTATCGAAGGCTAACCAAATCTTGAAATCACGTGATCACGTTATATAAAATCTAGAATAAACATGCGTTCCGACACTAACTCGAAAATGTACTATTAAGAAGAATTCTGTTATTTTGACGACTTCTAGTCGTTGTACGATTACATGTTTATCAGTATTGTAGGTTGTACGATCGCTTAATACGTCGTTGCCGATCACATCAATTCTTGAGAAATGTACAAATCAAATCGTTATATGAAAATTGTAAGATGTGATTCGAGCTAATGCTTCATTATGACAATGAGAAGAATTTACTTTTGTGTTTGAAAAACTCTTTTTCCTTAAATAAAGTACGAAATTACCGATCGCGACCGAATTAATGACCGCGCGTTTACAGGATTGATATACAATTATTGATGAAACTTGTATTTTCATTCATGTTGTGAATGGAAATAATTCATTATGACGATGTAGAATACCTCCTTATGCCTCGTTCACACGAAGAATTTAATTCGCATTAAACGTAAGTTAATGCGAATTAAATCTGAACCGCGTTCACACGGAAATTTTAATGCGCATTAGTTTACTTCGAATTAAAATTGACGTCGCGATTTAATGCGAATTAAATTTACTTCGCATTAGCTCCGTGTGAACGCTAAGCGAAGCTAATTCGAATTAAATGTAGACGCATGCGTAATGGCCAATTTGGGTCACATGTATCATACCCATGGTCAGCTATATATATTAATGTTAGTTTTGTACGAAAAACTAAGCAAAATGATGATAATCACTAAAAACATGTACAAACAGCATGACATTAGATAATGTCAGACGTAAATCTGTGCTCTGCATAGGCATACTGAGTAATACATGTGGAAGGAATTGTTTTTAAATATGACAACAATGTTTTAAAATAGCGATAATATGATTTTCTTTTTTACATTTTTTAAAACATATGCCGCTCATTGTTAATTTTTATACCATATGACGTCATAGTAGACTTATAATACGTATTAGTAATTAAAAATTACGTCATAACAGTAGTCAGCGGAATGGTGAAAAAGACGTTCCGAAGTTTTAAAATTGGGCCCATGAAGAAACAATATATTGTCTAGATTGAATGCTGGTTGTGGGAGGAAATAACAAGTAATTTCTTGGGAACATATAAATAAACACGACAAAAAACTCCTTATGTGTAGATCAGAATTATGTATGTAGGCCTAAATTGTAAACATGTAGTATACTACATGTAGGCCTATATAGCGTTTTGAACAAAGAATTCTGTATAGATCTACACAATATTCATTAAAATATATATAAAACTAATTTTCAATAACATAGTCTATTCTTTAATTTATTTCGCGCACCCTTTAATAGAGATGCATACGAATTTAATGCGCATTAGTTTACTTCGCATTAAATATTACCGCCGTGTGAACGCTATTTAATTCGAATTAATTTAATGCGCATTATTTTACTTCGCATCAAATTTGATGCGAAGTAAAATTTAATGCGCATCCGTGTGAACGAGGCATTAAAGTGCTAAGCATAACTGCAGTGATTTTTTGTCACCAGTTGGATTTCTACTTTCGCTTTCGTATTTCCGGGAAAATGCTTTTCCAGTGACTCTGAAAACACGATATCAGATAAGGGACCAGTGTAGCCTGTTTTCATACGATTTTAAGGACATAGCTAAAGAATACCCAAAAATATTTTGTTATTATTAAATTTTGTAAAAGTGTTTGTATTAAAGTGTTTAATTTACATGACTTGTTTATAAGAAACATGGTGAGGGTAAGTGGCAATGCTGGACATAACAAAGTAACAAATAACATTTAATCATGAACTTGTTTTGATTAAACAAGTGGTCATGTAAAAATCGTATTCGCTAATTGCATAAACATCTTCATATTCAACTATATTAGATAAAAATACATATATATCGTTAGAAGTAAAAAGACAGATGCTATGGCATGTTGGAAAACATTTGTGAACGGTTGGGGACAAATAATACTGCTCGATATCCTATTTTGGTACAAGAGTCCACAAATTAGCGATAGCTAACTAATTTCATTTCTGTACACGAGAGTGAGTGTGTCCAAAGCGGTTCTAAATGCACAGTAGCTGCAATAATGTAGCCCTATCCGATTTTTTTTTAATTCTGCCTCTTTCGGGATAGGGCTACAATTCCATAGGTTCTCCGTAAAGGTGCAAAATAATTTTATGAATAACCTATGATAAGCTCTTGTATTAGTCCCAAATGTTGTTTACACCTTAAGGAGTACCAACTTTGTGCTTGGACATGTTTAATAAAGGTGTTTTTCATTAAACAGCATGTATAGCATGCAAAATTATTCGTCTGCTCCACCATGCATGTTATCGCGAGATCTCGTAGGTGGATTTTCTGAAAAACCCAAACATTGAAAATCTGCGCGAAAATGTAGTTACTCGAGCCACTCCGACAAAGAAAGGAAAATCATATGGTAGCAGAAAGAATTTACACTCTGCTGTTCGTTTTTTAATTTGATATTAAATCATAACCCTTTTAATACCGACGAATTAGCTTTCTCCTCCGTACTTCTCCATTGTTTTAAATACTATCTTATATGGCATATGCAAATAACTTGATAATCGGAAGTTGAAACTTCAGTACATCAAACATGGCACACAAATATGAATCGAGAAATTGGAATATATCGAAATTGTTGAAAACGGTAGAATAGAGCCTCACAAATCGTAAGTTGCAGATTGTAAATTTATATTTTGACTAAGAAACACAGAATATCTTTTTATTTACGTAAAGAAAGTCAGCAAATGTTTAGAATGATCGAAAATGTTGCGGGAGTGATTCACTTCCGCATTCGCACCATTACGGAGATCCTAAGGAGTTGTATATTGAAATATAGCTGTCAAATTCCAATCGTAGGTCATGATGACCTACTTTATGGTCAGCGAACTCCGAACATGCAAGACCCATCAACTGACAAAGTTTGATGACTGTAGGTCAAATAGTATCTGAAATATAAAAATATAGCCGTCAAATTCCAAAAGTAGGTCAAGGTGACCTACTTTTTCGTCAATACCCTTCAAACATGCAAGACCCAACAACTGACAAAGTTTGATGACTGTAGGTCAAATAGTATCTGAATTATATAAATATAGCCGTCCAATTCCAAAAGTAGGTCAAGGTGACCTATTTTTTGGTCGACACCCTTTGAACACGCAAGACGCATCAACTGACAAAGTTTGATGACTGTAGGTCAAATAATATCTGAAATATATAAATATAGCCGTCCAATTCCAAAAGTAGGTCAAGGTGACCTACTTTTTGGTCGACACACTCCGTAGACTCAAGATGCATCAACTGTCAAAGTTTGATGATTGTAGGTCAATTAGTGACTGAAATATATAAATATAACTGTCAAATGCCAAAAGTAGGTCACAGTGACCTACTTTTTGGTCGACACACTCCGAAGACTCAAGATGCATCAACTGACAAAGTTTAATGATTGTAGGTCAAATAGTGTCTGAAATATAGTAATTTAGCTGTCAAATACCAAAAGTAGGTCACGGTGACCTACTTTTTGGTCGACACAAACCGAAGACTGAAGACGCATCAACTGACAAAGTTTGATGATCCTAGGTTATACAGTGCCCAAAATATGCATCTAAAATTGAAAATGTGAAATTTGAATATCTGCAAAATTCAAAAAGTAGGTCACTGTGACCTACTTTTTTATAAATATGTTTCAAGGCCTCAAGATGCATCAACTTACAAGATTTGATGATTCTAAATCTCTCGGTATTTGAAATAACAACTTAAAATATGTCTATAAATGATAAGCCATAAAATTCAGAAAGTAGGTCACGGTGACCTATTTTTCAGTTGACGCATTTCAAGGCACCATGATCCACCAACTGACAAGTTTTGATGATCATAGGCTTCAAAGTGTCCAAGATATGCATCAAAATTAATTTTAAAATAAATACCTGCAAAATTCAAAAAGTAGGTCACCGTGACCTACTTTTGAGACAACTTGACACAAGGTCCTAAGATGCATCAACTGTCAAAATTTGATGATCCTAGTCCTTATAATGACTAAAATATCAAAGATTTAAGGAAATATAAATTTAGGTCAACTTTGAAGTGACCTTAAGACCACGCCCTTTGCCCCAGGGTAATGCCTTGAACAATTTTTAATCTACAACATATCCTCATCCTTATGTGTAAGTTTGGTGATAATCTGCCCAGTGGTTCTTGAGAAGAAGATTTTTTAGCAACCACTACTTTTGTTTGTATTTTCCTGATTATCTCCCCTTGTTAAAGGGTCACATCCCTCTATTTAGTATGTATGAAAGCCCTTGGGCCAATGATACCCTGTAACAAATTTGAAAAAAATTGGCCAAGGGGTTCTTGAGTTATAGCCCTTTTTCTAAAAAGTTTACGCACACCGCACAAAAGGCCATAGCATTAGCTCTTTGAGCCTTTGGCTCAGAAGAGCTAAAAATCCATAGGCCGCATTACGTATCCTAGGGGTGAAAGACCTAATAAACCCATACCATCTGCTGACGTTGGATTTGATATTGAAGTATTTTGAATACCCATGATTTTACTATTGCCTTGAACAAGTCATTTATAAAAACTGAATACAGAAATAACCTGACAAAACTTCATGTCTTACACAAAACTATTTTGACATACATCCGTTAACAATAGGGCTTTGCGTATCAATATGGCAGCCATCAACAATGGACCTTACCTTATACAATTTAACCATCATACCTTCTTCCCAAACAGTGTCAAAAGCCTTGGTGATATCTACAGAGGCGGTGAATGTAATATCATTATTATTATATAGTATTTCCTGTTATGTAAAAGACATTACATATGCCAGAAGTGGTGTAAATCAAATGTGGATTCTGAAAAATTCTAAAGAACTTTTAGTAAATTTGAAATCGCAAAACTTTACTCAAATCATCAACATCAAACCGTATGACATTTCAAAACTTTACACGACCATTCCTCACGATATATTAAAGACTAGATTTTTTGACATCATAGACAGTTGATTCTTCAACAAAAACGGAATTTTTTTTTTTTATTTCACTCAATCGACATACATTTGCACATATTTAAGCGTACTTATATATATTATAATGTTCATTTTCTTTTTATGAGAGAGAGAAGAGAGAGAGAGAGAGAGAGAGAGAGAGAGAGAGAGAGAGGAGGGAGTCAAATGACTAATGGAGACCATTTTCCCCAGTCCATTTTAAATTTATCCAATTTATTTCTTTCCTTATAACTATCCAGGTTGATTTGATACAATTGTTTCCAATCATTTATAAGGGCTTTAAGTGTTAGCTGATTTTTTTGACATCTATTCCTATATATATATTTTTTGATTATTATAAGTAATGCATTGTATGACCTGAAATGTTTTTGTTTTGTATCACCAAATATAAAAGTTTTGACATCAAATTCTATTTCAATCTCCCTAGAATTGCAATATCTGATAAATTCTGATAATAATTGTTGTACTTTTGGACAATCCCAAAGTAAATGGTAAATTGTTTCGTCTTCCCTATCACAAAAGGTGCATAGTTTAGAATCTACTCTACCTAATTTGTACATATAGCTATTAGTAGTTAAAATGTGGTGGTTAACTCTGTATTGAAACCATAATAATTTAGAATCCAATGTAGTCAAGAATGGCAGGTAAAAGATTGCCTTCCATTGGTTATCAGAGGTAATGAAATATCTACTCCATTTCTTTTTTCCTGTGGGTATAGCATCTGATTTATTGAGAGTATCATACATAGGTTTCGACCCTTTCTTTGTTAAAACAAATAGTTTGATATTCAAGGGAATAAGGGGTTTTTGCACAGATGCTTTATTTGTAAAGTTATACTTTTTCATATCTGTGGCTACTACTTGTGTTATACCCATATATGTTAAAAAATTCATTTGTAGGTTAAATCTGTCTTTAATATTTTAAAATTTATAATTTCTCCTTTTTCGTTAAGTAGATCATGTACATTTTTTATTCCTTTATCATACCATGTTTTATAGAAGATGGACTGACTTTCTATCTTGAACTTATGATTATTCCATAAAGGTTGGCTCATATAGTCCTCCCAAGATTTAATGACAACTTTTTCTTGAATTTCCTTAAAAGCCACCATGACATCTTTCCAGAAGTCTTTTTTTTTTTTACATTTTCAACTATCTGTAAGATATAGTCTGAACCTGTATTTATTAATTTGTCCAAGTTTACATTATTTCTAAGGAGACTTTTCCATTTTGAGTTGTCCTCCATAACCAATCTCCTTATCCAAGTCGACTTAAGTCCTTTGATATAACAATCTAGATCAACCATTTTTAGTCCCCCATATGCATACTTTGTGTGGCAACTTTTCTTTTAATTTTATCAGATTTTGAATTCCAGACAAATTCAAATAAAATAGTATTAAGTTCTTTTATGAAAGCATTCATAAAATGCTGCAATGCTGTTAGTGATAGTATTGGAAAATGTCTTTCCGTTTCTTATGGTCATTTAATCCTTGACAGTTCACAGAGATAATTTTAATTTCAGCCATGTATCTGTTGTTTGTTATATAGATTTCATCAAAACACGGACTGACAAAATACTGGCGCCCATTGAAAGGTTTGAAACGTAAAGGAAAGGAGAAAGAGAGAGAGAGAAATGAGAAGAAAATATTAATCATGTATGAAAAGAGTTGAAGATGTTGATTCATTATATTATAACCGAATAATTTAGTCGGAAAGAGTGCTATTGGTCAAACCTAGTACATATATATATATATATATATATATACATTTGTCGTCGTCGTCGTCTTGTATACCGGAAGTTGCAATATTAAAGGAAATTATCAAAACCAAAATTGACACAATTACAAATTCCGGAAAACAATATTAGAATAGGATGATCGCGATACAAAGCTATATAGACCCATCATATGCAGACTAATAGATACACATTATAGCATAATTATACACACCATCTGCAAATAGTACCTTGATAATAGTAATTAGTAATATTGAGTTTTTATAATTCACATTTCTAAATATAACTTGCAAGTAATGCACACTGATATAATATAATATATATACATATATAACCCGCAGTAGCCACTCCTAGAGTACAGTGTTGGCCACTTCACACACATGGTCCTCCATGATTCAGAAACGGTCCGGACCAATATGATTTGGGCCACACCAGCGCGTTATAACTACACCCAGATTTTCAATTTTGTTTGTTTTCATATATGTCATAAGGCGCCTCCCTGCTCCATGCTCGCCATCATCCCAGTAACTTTCGTGAATTTTCCCTGAAGAATCTACATACCTGTAGATTAGGATTCGATGATCGACTGCGGCTGAGTAGGGGTCTACACAAACTTTTTTGTATAGGTTTTGAACTTCTATTATTGAAGTAACCTTCGCTCCGGTGGCGAATATTTCAGAACCCTTAAGTTTGGTTGGTTCAGTTGTAGTGTCTGAGATATTCAGGTTTTATATTTCATCGGGTGTAATTTGTAGAGTATCCGATGTTTCTATCTTTTGTACTGGATCAATATATGCGTCACCGTTTGGCAAAATTACTCGCCTCCGTTCCACTCTCGCCTTGATTTTATTTTCGCGCAGAGAGTCAGAAATACCATACAGTCTTTTGCGTTCTTCCCGAATTGCAGGGGGGTCTTGCGATGTTATATAGAAAGGGAGCCTGATTTTTTCTAGCTTTTTCGCTTTTTGCGCTTTCAGTATTTCATCTTTTTTGCTTTTGTTGTTGATTCAACGGCATTTTTACTGCATCAAACACATTCAAAAATCTTCAAAAACACTATCCAAGTTCGTGAGTTATATGGGTTGCAGAGAAGCAGCAATCACCTATTAAAAAGCTTCAAAAATAGCTCTTTCCGACCCAATTTTCGGGAGCCGAGTTTTACGTGGTCATTCCTCAGGTAGGTCATGTGAGTCCCCCCCCCCCCCAAAAACGGAAATATTTATATCTAGTGATCAGTCATCCAAAAATACTCTGATTCCACGCACAAGTACTCCGATGTTGAAATCAAAAAATATCATGGAGTTCCTCGTTGACAATACCCTCGTGGTCTTTGATGATCTGGTCTTTCAACAGTCTGTTGGAATCCTCATGGGCACGAATTGTGCTTCTTTGTTAGCTGACTTCTTTTTATATTCCTATGAAGCAGAATTTATTCAAAACCTTTTACGTGAGAAGAAAAAAATCTTTAACTGTGGCCTTCAATTCGACAATTAGATCTATCGACGGTGTATTATCTATTAACATTAATAATTTTCATTCATATGTCAATTCAATATATCCCCGTGAACTCGAAATAAAAGATACCACAGAGTCGTCCATTTCTGCTTCATACTTCGGTATTTTATTGAAAGTAGATATTAACGGCAAACTAACAAATCAACTTTATGACAAACAGGATGATTTCAGCTTCTCCAAGGTCAACTTCCCATATTTATGTAGCAATATTCCATTATCACCTGTGTATGGTGTTTACATCTCTCAACTGATTTGATACACGACCATTCCTCGCGATAAATTAAAGACTAGACTTTTTGACATCATAGATAGTTGCTTCTTCAACAAAAATGAAAAATGAAAATATTCATATATAGTGATCAGTCATCCAAAAAATAACTATGTTAAACACCACTCTGATTATGCTCCTTTGTTAGCTGACCTGTTTCTATATTCATATTAAGCAGAATTTATTCAAAAACTTCTACGTGAGAAGAAAGAATCTCTTGCCGTGGCCTTCAATTCGACATTTACATATATCGACGATGTTTTGTCTATTAACAATAATAACTTTCATTCATATGTCGATTCGATTTATCCCTGTGAGATAAAAGACACCACATAGTCGTCCACATTTGTTTCATACTTAGATATTTTATTGAAAGTAGACGGCAAACTGACAAATCAACTTTATGACAAACAGGATGATTTGAGACTTCTCATATTTATGTAGCAATATTCCATTATCACCTGCTTATGGTGTTTATATCTCTCAACTGATTCGATACGCAAGAGCTTGCTCTGTGTATGGTTAGTTTTTAAATCGAGGCAAACTACTGACAAAAAAGTTGATGGTACAGGGGTTTCAAGAGTCTCGATTGAAATCAGCATTTCGCAAATTCTATGGTCGTTACAATGATCTAGTTCGTCAATACAATCATTGGGTCAAATGCTGTCTGACGTGTTTCATACCGATTGTTAGGCCGTTCTTGGCACACTGATTTTGACTACGGATAACTCCGTTTACCTGATCAGGATATAGGGCTCACGGCGGGTGTGACCGGTCGACAGGGGATGCTTACTCCTCCTAAGCACCTGATCCCACCACTGGACACACCTGGTGTGTCCAGGGGTCCGTGTGTGCCCAACTATCTACTTTGTATTGCTTATAGGAGTTATGACATTGATCACTTTTCGTTATCTTCTCCTTTCATGTAGCAATATTCCATTATTAACTCCATATGGTGTTTATATCTCTCAACTAATTCGATACGCAAGAGCTTGTTCTGTGTATCGTCAGTTTTTAAATCGAGGCAAGCTACTGACAAAGAAGTTAATGGTACAGGGGTTTCAAGAGTCTCCATTGAAACCAGCATTTCGCAAATTCTATGGTCGTTATAACGATCTAGTTTGCCAATTCAACCCATCATTGGGTCAAATGCTGTCTGACGTATTTCATACCGATTGTTAGACCGTTCTTGGCACAATGAGTTTGACTACGGATAACTCCGTTTAACTGATAAGGATATAGGACTCACGGCGGGTGTGTCCGGTCGACAGGGGATGCTTACTCCTCCTAGGCACCTGATCCCACCTCTGTTATATCCATGAATCCGTTTTTTGCCCTACCCTCTATTTTGTATTGCTTATAGGAGTTATAAGATTGATCACTGTTCATTATCCTCACCTTTCATAGAGAAAATTCGGAATTTTGAGATGCACTCTCCCGAGTTATAATTAAAAAGTTAAACGAGACTTTCCTGGAAGGTGAAGTTTGACTGTAATTTTTCCTACCCATTGAGAGACGAAGGGATCAAATGAGATGAAGTCGAAGGTCACGTAATCATAATTCATAGGAGTAATAACTAAATATTGGAGCATCAAGCTAATACAAATCTAATAGGGTGGGACTTAAATATTTTGATAGGGTTGGGCATTTTATCCCTTCGTCTCTCAATGGGTAGGAAACATTTCAGTCAAACTTCATCTTCCAGGTACGTCCCGTTTAACTCTATAATTTTTCCTCCCATTGAGAGTTCTGTCTCAAATGAGACTTTAGAATTGACATTATAGAAGGTATATGACAATACAATATTTTTCTGAATAAATTACAAATACATATCCGAGTTCAAAAGTTTATTTAAACTTCCTCAAAATAGAAGTAAAGAGCATGCCACATGTACATTAAATTCTACTGTCTATCCGCATGAAAATTATCAAGCAAAGTATTGCTGAAGTCACTACTCACTTTCACTGGTTTATAAAATTTTCTAAATGCAATATCACCAGTGCAACCTGCTGATAAAAGAATTGTGGCAACAGACACATTAGCTCTTGCAACAGCACTAGTTGATGCCGACCGAGTACTATGAAGTGAAAAACAGCTAAGTCTATACCAGCACTGTTCATCACAAACTTGATCCAGCAACCAATAGTATCCACAGAAATGGAATTGTGGGGCCTCTGGGAACTTATAAAAAGTTTATATTCTAAAACCTCTCAATTTGTTAGTTCTGCGAATACATTCATTGTACACAGTCAACACACATAAATCCTTATCATTTGGAAATTTCATCCACACATTGATGCCCTGGTCTTGATTGCTTCAACAAATCACCTTATCTAAAAATCCACATCTTTTCTCTAACAGAAACATTTCTAATATCAAGAACATGTAATCCTTGTTTTCGCTGTCCAGATAGTAAAGCTAGTAACATTGTCAATTTTTGTGACAATTGAAGTAATGATAACTCTTGTACAGGTGACAATAACTTCAAGTACTCTAAAACCTTATTTACATCCCATGTAAAAAGATAGTTGGGTAAACTTGGTCTTAACAAAAGCACCCCTCTCATAAAACGTTAACTAAAGTATGATATCCTAGTTTCACACTAAAATTTCCTAAACGAGACAAAAGAGAACTTAATGAGCTTCTTGCTGTGTTTAAAGGACTGTAACCAAGATTTTTCTTATACAAATCTTTAAGAAATTCTAAAACTAAATCAACATCTGGTTTAAATGGATCACTCTGTTTTTCACAACAAATCTGCACCCACTTTTCTTGATAACCCCTGTACTGTCTCTCGGTGGATTCCCGCCATGATCTGCACATAATATTGATAGTGTCTGCTGTTAATTCTGTATTACACAAGCATTTCCTGATAAAGTGAATGCACCCATCTTCATCTTTGTCAGAGGATGTTGTCGACCTGGATCTTGTGGCAACTTTAGAAGAGTCTCTGTTTTCGGAACAAGATAACATGGACCTGCATTTTGATGTAACAACTGAGGGAACCATGACTGAGTCTTCCACACTGGAGCTATCAACAGAGCGAACTGCACCTCTCCTTCCTCCTGTACTTTCCTCAATACTCTGCTTATGACACTAGAAGAAGGAAATGGGTGACAGTCAATATTTCTCCAAGAATGTGCAAAAGCATCGATTTCTGTAGCATTCCGATCTGGTCTATATGAAAAATAATGTTTTTAACTGATGATTGTCATTGGATGCAAACAAGTCTACATCACATTTACCACAAAGATTTTGCAGTAGTTTCAAAACTTGTTTCATACAGCTTCAATTCCATGTCAATATTTTTTCTAGATAGCGAATCAGCACCCTGAACATGTTCTGCACTTATCCAAATATTCCTATTAATGCCTCAAAACCATAAATCACGAGCCAGGTCATTTAAAGTAGAGATCTTGCCTCTGTGCTTATTAACATAAGACACAACTACTAAATTATCCATACAAAGCCTTACACTCTTTAGCACTCTGTTTTTCCTTTTAGCCCTTACAAGGTTATTGTAATTTCGGATTTCCAAAACTTCGGCTTGAGCATCACTGAAGAGACATTATTTGTCGAAATGCGGATCGGGTGCATCAAAATTGGTACCGTATAAGTTTTACATGAGAGTCTTTAATATGATCTCCAAGTCCTTTTAGGATGTAAAACCCGGCAAAAAGCTCTAAATGATTAATATGTAGCTCAGTAATATCACTGTCCCATACACCACTAATGACTTCACCTGACTCCTCATCAACTCCACCCCATCCAAACTGTGAACTGTCACTTGAATAGAAAGTTTGGAGGGTCTTTTGTTAATGATTTGTAAGATGTGCAAACAGTATGGGACCACCATTCTAAACTCATCCTACTATGAGGAGAAATGGTCATACGTGCTTCAAAAATTTTCATGGTGAAGTTTTAGGGCAACATCTTTTTCAATTTCTAGAGTTTCATAATAAAGTCTAGCATAGTTCACACCTGGTTCAGAAGCTACGAAAGTGCCTACAAGCTGAGCTACCTGTGTTATTGTTACTTCATTCTGATTCAAATCACATAACAAAATTCTTTGATACCGTAGACTGCTTTATCTTGGGCAATTAAAACAGTTATTGTATCAGAATCTAACAAAAACTCCAAGAAAAATACACTCTGACTTGCATAAAAAGAGATGTGGTCCCATGAGTATGATGTAAATTCATTTCTCGCTGCTAAGTTGAAACTAAAACAAGTACCCTAATATTAGAGTGTCCAGACAAAACACGTAGCCTACAGAAATGCTAGATAATCATGGATTCATCAAATGAGTATTTGTGCATATTATATATATATATATATATATATATATATAAAGCACTAAATAATCACAACTATATATATATATATATATATATATATATATATATATATATATATATGTAAAACTTATACGGTACCAATTTTGATGCATCAGATGCGCATTTCGACAAATAATGTCTCTTCAGTGATGCTCAACCGAAATGTTTGAAATCCGAAATAACTATGAAGTTTTAGAGCTAAATATAGCCCAAAACAGCGTGCCAAAAAAGTGGAGCCAAAAGAGCTATGCATAAGGGAGATAATCCTTAATTTTGAAATGAATTTCTAAATTTTATAACAGCAATTAAATATACATCCGTATTTTCAAGCTAGTAATTAAGTACTTAGCTACTGGGCTGTAGAGACCCTCGGGGACTAACAGTCCACCAGCAGAGGCCTCGACCCAGGGGTCATAATGTAAAACTTATACGGTACCAATTTTGATGCACCAGATGCGCATTTCGACAAATAATGTCTCTTCAGTGATGCTCAACCGAAATGTTTGAAATCCGAAATAACTATGAAGTTTTAGAGCTAAATATAGCCAAAAACAGCGTACCAAAAAAGTGAAGCCAAATTCGCCAAGGATAAGAGCTATGCATGAGGGAGATAATCCTTAATTTTGAAATGGATTTCTAAATTTTATAACAGCAATTAAATATACATCCGTATTTTCAAGCTAGTATATATATATATATATATATATATATATATATATATGAAAATATGTCATTCTTTGGTCTATGAAGACAATTTATGGTATACTGCACTGTATGCACTATACTTACAAAGTTTCATATCCAATGATATGATAGTCCGTGCTGGTTGCGTCACAAACATGATTGAAGAAACAAACAAATGTGTTCTGTGCGTCAATAATATTAATGAAACCTTCAATTTGATATCATGGGCTCCGAAATATGTTCTCTTTCACGAAAAGCAGCATGTTGAAATATTTACTAAATTGAAATGATCCGAAAGTAATTTTGTTTTAATTGATGCACGGTTTGGATTCATGAGATGGGTTCCATAGATGAAATGTTTGTCCTGCGAAGTATACTAAGTATTTGATACACAATTTACATAATAAGCTCTACAGCTGCTTTGTGAACTATCGTAAGGCATTCAATAATATTAACAGGATTTGTCTTTTTCATATGAACTACTATGAAGCAGAAACTGCAGACGTGTGTATATGCAAGAAATGATGTAAATGAAATATAGATTCTAAACTAAATCACAGAATTTTAGTGATTTGATAATCCCAAATTAACAGCATTAACACATACAGTTGTAAGACTACGATACTCAATACTCGTACTCAATACTTTACACGACCAATTCTCGTGATAAATTAAAGGCTAATGTTTAACATTATATTCAGCTGATTCTTCAATTAAAACGGAACACGGAAATATTCATATCTTAGGATCAGTCATCCAAAACAAAACCCTGCTGTTAAGTTGATATAAAAAATATGCTGAAATTTCTCATTGACAATATCTACGTAGTCTTTGGTGATCCGGTCTTCTCTACGTAGTCTTTGGTGATCCGGTCTTCTCTACGTAGTCTTTGGTGATCCGGTCTTATCTACGTAGTCTTTGGTGATCCGGTCTTATCTACGTAGTCTTTGGTGATCCGGTCTTATCTACGTAGTCTTTGGTGATCCGGTCTTATCTACGTAGTCTTTGGTGATCCGGTCTTCCAACAGTCTGTTTCGATTCACATGGACACCAATTGTACTCCGTTATTAGCCTTTTTTGTATTATTAACAGGTAAAATTTATTCAAGAGCTTCTACCGGAAAAGAAAAGCATTCTTGTTGTGGTCATCAGCTCGACATTTAGATATATGGACGACGTTTTATTTATTAACAATACTCATTTCCATTCATATGTCGATTCAATATGTCTCAGTGAACTCGAATTGAAAGACATCACAGAATTTTCCATATGTTTCATATTTGGATATTGTATTGAACTGTAGATGTTAACGACAATCCCACAGCTCAACTGTATGACAAACGGGATTACTTCAGCTTCTCCATCGTCGTCTTCCCATATTCATGTAGCAATATTCTCTTATCACCTGCATCTGGTGTTTATGACTCTCGGCTGATTTGATAGTGTTTGTCTACTCTTACATTTGTATTCCTTGTAAGAGTTATTAGTTTGATTGTTGTTCGTTATCTTAACCTTTTCATTCACGAGAGTATGTTCTGCATATGATCAATCGAGACAAGTTATTGGCAACTAAGGGACTTCAATTCAAGTCGCGTTTAATGTAATTTCGTAAATCACATGCTCCTAATAATGATTTAATTTGCAAATACAACCCGTCATTAGGTCAAATGCTGACTGACGTATTTCATACTAATTGTTAGGCTGTTCTTCACTCACTGATTTTGACTATGGATTTCTCCGTTTATCTGATCAAGATATACGACTCACGGCGGGTGTGACCGGTTGACAAAGGATGTTTACTTCTCCTTGGCACCTGATCCACCTCTGGTGTGTCCAGGGGTCCGTGTTTACCCTACTCTTAATTTTGTATTCTTTACAGGGTTTATGAGGTTGATCATTGTTATTTTCACTTTTACATTTGTCATTCAACACATCTAATAACGAGTTTTATTTGCATCTACCTTTTTGAATATGCAGCTCAGTATCTATAATTTTGTTTTGAAAAGAGATTGGTTAGAAAGTGTCCAACTATTAATTTTGTAATGCATTTTCCACGTATTTTAATGTTTGGATATATATTGCAGTGAACTGTACAATTTATATAAACTTGAAGTTACATGTAAGTATCATATGGTTTTAGTACAAAATATGAAGATATAAAGTATATTACTGACTTCTGCTTAGGATCTTTTTCGACCAATGTCGATATTTCCAAAAATAAAGTACTCAAATCAATCAATGAACATTGTATAAATAGTTTATTTACAACAAATAGACATCAACAAATGAAATTTAACAAGGGCAGTGTGTGGTGTCCTTGGACTAGAAGAAAAATATTGGTAATGACAAATGATATAATTTTATAAGTCAAAACACCGGCATATAGGACATGGTTTGCTTACTGGCCCAAGGATTGCAGAGCATCTTGTACATGTAGATGGTTGAAATTCTTATTGTGCAAGTCCAAGTCTGTTTCATAATTTTTATGATCCTTGAATTTTATGCTCTATGTTTCCGGATTTATGTTGACCATACAGGACTTGCCAAGAAAAGCATCGATTCTGACCTTAACAAAATTAAGCAAATAAAAGATACAGAGGACATTGAACACTAAATAGAAGTAAGGAAGTGGATTATGACATTTACATGAAATATGGTTTTACTTTGGCAACAATAATCAGGTGTATTAATATTTTTTACCAGCATGTGAAATCCAAAACAAAGTTCATAAATAGATGAATGAACTGAATACAAGAACTTATACGTTTACTACACTCTGCTAGACTTTGTATTGCAGTTAGCACTAGATAACCAGAAGTACCTGTAATATGATGAAAAACTGACTGATGCCAATAAGGGCATTGTTTCTTGCGCTCAGCGCTTAAGAATGGCAATTCCAACCTATCACACTAATTCACTGACAAAAAAGACATACAACTAGAGTTGTGGAGAGGTTTTGCACAAAACATTGGTTACATGTACTTTTGAAAAGTATAACAGAAGCCTGCGTCCTGTTAATGGAGATTTTACATTATCTCTTCTCTGTAGAGAAAAGCGGATCTTACGTCAGTAGATATCAATTTATTGTGATATCATCAGACTGATGTTTTCAATGTCAAGATTTCTTCAGCGAATTGTGGTCTGTGACGTCAGCGGAATTTGTGATGGTGTCGCGCTCAGAACGAGGTCGCACAGATCCTTACTTTCGTCTGTGCTGCTGGGTGCAGTATCGTTGAAAGTGTCAAGTTTAGTCATTCTGTTTCGATTAATGTACGTGCACTGAGTAAAGCTTGTGGTTGGAGGATCAGTGTAAAGCCGCCGACGTGGATCGACGTCATCGAGCATACAACACCCTAATCTCATAAGAACACATCTTACTACTCGGAATCGCCTGCAAAATAAGAATATTACAATTTTCAATGAATTACAAACTTATTTATCATGAAACACCAATTACAATTTTTTTTTTTGCATGAACCCCTTCCCCCTAAAAAAAACTACACCAGCTATTTTTCTACATTATGAGGAAAAAGAAGCGAAACTAAACTCCACAAATTAAATATATGGTGCATAAAATGGAGTACTCCAACTCTTAACCAAAAAAAGAAGATTCTTATCAAACATTAGATATTCTTGTCATTCCCTTTCCAATGCAACTATCACATCCCACGTATCTTCACTTTTATACAAAACAATATGACCCTCTGGTGCCAAAGATGAAGCAATTCTTTTTTATTAATTAAACAAAAAAGATCTCTCGATCTCTCTCTCTCTCTCTCTCTCTCTCTCTCTCTCTATATATATATATATATATATATATAGGAATTATTATCTGGGGTCTGTTTTAACATTGGTATCACACACTATATCAAACATACATGTATTACGAGAATCTACGTAACTCCATAATAACATCATTTATTACATACTTTGCAATAAATACAGGCGCGGGTGATATAAGGGATGTCATCATAGTTATATCGGGCATTAATCACACTCCTAGCTGACGTCATCATAGTTATATCGGGCATTAAGGATCGGTAGAGCTGGGATTCATTATCACACCCTTAGCTGTCTTCTCTATCACATACGCTGTTGCTTATTCAGTTTAAATTTAACTTTTCATGTTTCATCATAATTGTAATTTATATGTTTCTAACAAACTAATTTCAATGAAAAAATATTGACTTGATATAAATAGTTATCTTGCTTGTTATAGTTCAGTATGTTGGTTGGTTGTTTGTATATTGCTCGAGAACTTTTCCCTCATACGGAGAAGTCAACATTGCTGGTGAAGGGCTGTAAAATTTAGGCCTACGCCCGGAGCCTACAGCCTTTGAGTGGGAATGGATACTTGCTGTAAAACGGGACCTTGGTTTTTGTGGTTTCATACGAAGGACAGCCACATTTAGTCGTCTCTTACAAGAAGTAAGGGTTACTGAAGACCTGTTCCAACCCGGATCCGCAAAGTTTGGTATGTTATCACTAAGTATGTAATAAATTTTTAACATAATAAAACATCCTTTTTCATATCGCATCCAATGCAGACCGCAAGGACTGATAATAGCGTCTTAAGTTGTTATGGGATGTGCTACGAAAAAACTATGCATTATTTACACACAATCTGTTATTCAATATCGATGGGACAGAAATAATCAAGATATCTACATGTAATAATGCATGCATGACTGAATATTATAGAGATTCGGACATAATCTCGCCGACAAGATGAGATTATGTTTGCATTTTAATGACACAGATGAACAGTTTAAAGGTAGTGCAAAACATTCATCTAAATATATAACATGCGCTAGATCAAATCACATATCATCAACACATGCAATCAAATCATGTTGAAATAAATCATTGAAACATTGACTTCTTATTCATGCAATTCACATTCCACACACCATTATAGTTAATTCGCAATATGTTTAACCATATCAGACCAAAGTATACCTTGCAAATCCAACAGAAAATGGAGGAAAACATCCGTTTTCTACAGAAAAACCATAACAAAACTGAAATCGACTCAGGCCCTAAGTTTACAGATTGAAAACTAAAAATTAAACAAAATAAAATCTAAAATGATATCTACTTCTGAGAGGTTTTTATTTATTAGACGGATGATATCTTGTTTTTCATTCCTTCGGCTAACAGAGCCTTCACTTGATTTTTAAAGATGATTCTAAATTTTATACATTAACGTGCAAATTACCTTACTGAAATGTCAATCATCAACATCAAATGATGATGTGATTGATTTGCTTTAAGACAGAATAGCATAATTATTTTCTCACATTACAATTATGCATTGATTTTATCATTCATTGTAATATTTTCATTATTCGCCAATGACTGCAAATACTTTTAGAGTGTCACGTTTTCGTGTTACGCATCTCTATCCACGCGAGCATTGTCTGAAATCCATTGAGTGAATTCGGTAATGAATGAGAACATTAACCTGGGTAGATATTGACACAAACAACGTCGTCTATCGTGTCTCTTTCGTGGATTACATATCGTTGTGTTTCCTCTAGACCGACTTCATGTAATTTCAGAATTTCAGTACTCGGAATTTGAATGAATTTGAAACATAGTCACTTTGTATAAACTGGAAGCACAGGCACTTGTTTCTGTAAATGACTTATGACCTCTGTATACTAATAACAACACAAAGTAACTAGCTTCAAATGACACAGAATGGCACCCCCTGAGAATGTCGGCCTTTTGAGCTTCCAGGGAATATGCTATGTAAATGTATTTACTACCGTTGTATTATACAATCATTCAACTTAAAAACCATGTATGACATGACTGCATTCATTGCCTCTTATCGCCGAAAACTGCAACAAAACATGGATTTTCCGTTTTATACCACGAAGTGCTATGTACTGATACCGCACAGAATGAAAATTGTATATTCGTTGTGTTGAAAAATAAAGTCTCATTGTTTTATTATCACAATAAATTGATACGATGTTTATTACCAAAAAATCTTGAACATATTGCTTTGTTAACAAAATAAAAAAAATTGAATTGAAGACGCTGTACGCTATTTTTAGTTACTCAAAAAACCCAAAGCTGTTCGTACGTTTCGGGATTTTACATGTCATCAGAAGATAGAAGCTAAGACCTCCCGAGTGGAGATTTAAAAATATTTTCGTGTCGGAATCATTTCTGATGAAAATAATAATGAAATTATGACTTACTGTAAATACAACTTCGTTAACTAGTATGAGAAATATTTCTGCCAATTGCATGTTTCATGCAGATCTATGGAAAGTCAGAGAAAATACAGATAAAAGATTATTGGGAAGTATGCAAAATAGAGCAAGGAAAGTTTTTTTTAGTGATGTGTTATTGACTTTGTGATATGTATTGATGTGACAAGTACCTGTTGTTACATTGAAGTTTTATGAAACCCACCATAAGTACCAAGAACGCTGCAGGCACATATCAATGTTTTTCGGAGGCGACTGGCCAACCCTTAACATTAACTGTTATTTTCATGCATGCAAATGAAGATATATTGCGAGAATGGCCCCTCCACTATTTTTGATAGTACTATGTAGTAGTGAATGAGAAGATATTAATGCATGTAAGCTTGAAAGTTAAAATTGAGACAGCAATGACGAACACTATACCCCCCCCCCCCCTTGTGCACACACTAATTAAGGTTCTGAAGGTCTTTATCATGACTATCATATTTTTATCATTGTCTGTCAGGAAATTTAAGCAAGCCATGTGCAACTTACAACTTCTCCGACGAACCCCCTCCCCGCATCCCTAATATTACGGATCTGCCCCGATATGGAAAAATTCACAGGCATCTGAAGTATGGACCCCCCCCCCCCCCCCCTTCTGATTTTTTGGGGCGGCGATTATTTCTTTGAAATGTGTGGATTCCCCATCTATTCCATCCTAATTTCGATTTATGTAATCGTAAACTTGCTTTTTTGTAAGCCTTAAATACCTTATACTGTTTATAATAAGTATATTCTATATTATACCAGTCCAGTAGAAGGCCAATCTCTAAAGCTTGTGAAAACCGTGAAACAACTACATCAATCGAAATTGGGTTGAGAGAGACAAGGAATCCACACATTTTGGAGGCATTGTCACCGCAAAAAAAAAAAATCAGAAGGGGAAATTATAGTTATCAGGTGTCTGTGGAAAAAAAATATGGGGGGATGGAGTTCCCTTTATTTTTTGTAGCATTTCCCCCCTAATGTTAGTAACTAAATTATATATAAAATAAGATCAAATGTGGTTAATGGTCACCATTAAAATCATCCTTTTGCCTGTGATTTTTAATTCATCTCTGATGCTCTATCTTTCTATAAATAACTCTAAAGAATTCCAAACGTAATTTTAGAAGAGCGTGCTAGCCAGTCAAAATCGCCCACGTATTCTGTGCGGTATCAGTACATAGCACTTCGTGGTATAAAACGGAAAACCCATTTTTTGTTGCAGTTTTCGGCGATAAGAGGCAATGAATGCAGTCATGTCATACATGGTTTTTAAGTTGAATGATTGTACAATACAACGGTAGTAAATACATTAGCATCGCATATTCCCTGGAGGCTCAAAAGGCCGACATTCTCAGGGGGTGCCATTCTGTGTCATTTGAAGCTAGGTACCTTGTGTTGTTATTAGTATACAGAGGTCATAAGTCATTTACAGAAACAAGTGCCTGTGACCGGAAGGCAGGCTTTATCAGTATCAATAAGTGGTGCATTTAAAAACAAAACCGAAATATAATCGTTCGAACTTCCATCGGCTTTCAAAACCCAAATGCCTTATCAGAAAAGAGTAAAAAAAAAAAAAAAAGGAGACACGAAGCAAAGGATAACTACTCTCACAACTTTCCTCTTTTGTCGCTACAAAGTCTAAAAGTTTTATAACCTTGAACAATACGGAAAGGTCATACAACATGAGGTAAATTCACATTATATACATTGAATAATATATACATCACAACCATAACGATTAAGCGATACTTACTAAAGAGAATTATCATCATACATACCTAAGCTGCCTACAGATTCTCGTGCTGAACACCCCATAGATGATAGGATTGGCGGCGGAATTCAAAGGTGACAGACTTTGAAAGAATGAATGCAGAGCCATTGTTGACTCATTGACAGGAACAATGTGGTACACCGTCAACAGGTTAAATATAAAGTATGGACTCCAACACAAAATGAACACTGTCAAGAGAAACAAAGGAAAAGTCTTTAGACACAGCGCTCATTTAAGGAGTTTGATATGTTTCAAGCTTCTCCTCACGGGATTTGCGCGTATGAATACAAAATTACTTAATAAACATAGCACATCTATTTCAACAGCTGGAAATTCCGATAGAAATTAAAGTAGAAACGTAAATGTAAGAAATTTTCCTTTTTGATAAAAGATACATGAGTGTACGAACTGCAACGCTTCACTCGGGCTTACTTTTTTAAGCTCTACCCCGCATTTCATGAAGTACATGTATGCTGTCGGGAAGCGTCGCAGTATATATATATATATATATATATATATATATATACATATACATATCGGTTCAAAGGTTCCAAACAAGTAGGCAGAGGTTGTGAAGAGACATGGATACGGAAAAAATAAGCGGACAAACAAATCTTGATGTATTGCAAATCTATACCTACAATTCAAAATCAAAATACTTCACATTGCATGGCTAAGCATATTACGAATTGATGCCAATTCAGACGTTTTAGCCACTCTTAAATTCTAAGTCAGTAATTTCCACTGCATTGAAATAAAGAAATCATGCAAATAATTACCAAATATAATGATAAATGTCATTTTAATGGTGCGGATCTTTGCTTGAGGGATGATGCCCCTGGAACTCATATTGGTTTCTCGTCCTCTGATAAATTTACTGTCTTTGTAAGAGACAGGCTTTTTTCCAATTTGAAATCCTACAACGAAAATGATCAAAATGAATTACAACACCTCAATATTTTCAACCAGCTCGGGCGAGTCAATTTCAGTCCAGAATTGATTGCAGCTCGCAACAATTTCGTAAATAAATCGTTCGTTAAGGTTTCCAACTGGCACGGTTTTATGATTGATGCTCTTTTTGATTTATAATTAAGAACGAGAACAAAATCTAATGATGAAAAATAATCCTATAGTAAATATACTCGTGTCGTAATATGTAGGGATGGTTTATTTTTCAGTGTGTAGTGATCTTAAAAACATAAATTTTACGCAACATTATGTCAATTAGGAACAAATGGTCTTCTATAGATTCAGACGCGTAGAGAAATGAACTGTCAAGAGAGCAGTACAGAAGAATGAATTTAGTTATATCAGCACAGACGAATGCCAGAAACGTTCTGGCATTACAATCGCAGTCCTGTTTTGTGGGTTAATAAGTGTTTTCATTCATAAATGTTAAAGTTCAGATTTCGGGTTCTGTTGAGTACCAATCAGATTTATCAAAAAGTTTTCAGAAAACGTGATGTTAAATAATCAATGCACTCTAAGTGTATATAACTGCGATGATTCAGGGTAAGGTTAGACAGAAATTTGATCGCCATCTAAATCCCGTTATCTGCATTTCATAAAAGTATCATAGTCTATATCTATATCTTTTTCTGAAAACGGTAACATTTACAGGGTTTAATGGAGACTAGCAAGAAGCAAAGAATGCAACGTTCATGTAAAATGGGATGATACAGACTCCATTTACATTCTTTCTTCTTTCTGAGAAAAATAATTTATCATGGGTAGCGTTTATAGAAGTGTTCTCTTGACGGCACGTGAAACAAACAAATAATCCAGGTGTTCAAGAATTCAAGTCTATACATTTCACTGTACATCACGTTATATTACATTTCTAATGTTTTTGCCTTAGATATATTTACCAGTTGTAATGATAGCCATTTCCTCAAGAATGCGCTACAGATTTGATTACAGTATGCGTATGAATTTTAATACATATAGTACGTCTATTTCAATAGCTGGAATTATCGACAGAAATGAAAGTAGAATGTAAATACAAAAAAATAAAATAATAAATTTCATTTCAAAAAATATATGCAGGTGGGAAGTACGACGATTAGGCGTGTTAAACGTTGCAGTATTTGATCACTCCATGTTTTCTATGCAGTTGTTATAGACTTTGATGTGTACATGTACAAGGTGTACATTTATGATAGATACATGTACATGTATGCTGTTTCCTGAATATGACAATTGCACAGGCATATGACCGTAAAACTATGGATTTTAGCGAAATTTATTTTGATGTACACATGTAAAATGCAAAGTGAAGGCTAGAGTTGATGATGTCACACAATATCTTGCAAATAAATGTACCCGATTTGGAAGTCAGTGGCTTTCCCGATTCGTGTATCTTCTTGCCATTTCCAGATTTTGGCCCTCCTCGAGTGTGTAACCATATGATATATATCATAGCGGAATAACAAATACCGATAATGATAGCAGGTATGAAGAACACGACGCAGGAACTTACTGTTAGATAAATCTGAAAAATGATTGTATTCCAACTGTACAATGTCATATTTAAAAACAATGTTTTTATACAAAAATGCATGTTTGAAATATATTTTCATTCGTCAGCTCTTAGTAAAATAAAAATAAAAATGGTTAACACTTTGGGCTTTTGTACTCTTCCAGGGGCTTCTGTTAAAACAAATTTTTAAACTTTTAAAATGAAATCTAACTGTACAGACATGTCATACAATGTGCTAATTTCCAAACTATACGTGATGTAAAGTAAAGGTTTACCTGCCATTGTAAAAGTTTACCTGCCATTGCTCTTGAGTTAGATGTATGACGCAGTCATCCGTTTTAAACAGAACAGCAAACGGAATGGAACAGAGACCTGCCAAAATCCAGCTCGCGGCTATCATTAACCGGGGTCGTCGCCCTGCAGGTTAAATACATGTACCAGGGTTATCTATTCATATCAATAAGGGACGACGCCTATTCTTCGGTTTTCATCTCTTTAATGCTTTTAATACAATATTTAAGCAGAATACGCCGAAAAATGTATAAAATAGAGATAATCACGCACATGCTGGACAATACATGTGCATGTAGTGTATATCGGAATTTATAAACATGCATCATAGCCCCCCCCCCCCCCCCCCCCCCCCCCCCCCCCCCCCCCCCCCCCCCCCCCATCTGTTTCTAATACACGTATCCAGAAAAAAAGACGGAATTGTTTCAGTTTGGTCTATCACATCAACAGCGCTGCTTAAAGCTCCGGTCACACACACAATGCGACTGAGATGCGACCTTTTGGCGTCCAAAATAATTGACAATCGCGAATATAGTTCAGAGGTTGCTACAAGGTCTCATAACTGACAACATAAGGTCTCAGATATCTAGTCACATCCAGCTTTTGAACATGAAAATATTGATGTTGCAGTGCTCTCTTAGAGCAGCTTCATTTCATCCTCAGGGTGGAGATCAGGTGGAGATCAGTTTCATCTAGAGAGGATCTGTAATTGTTCGCAGTAGCGTCGATCGCCTTTAGGTTACATATCGTAGTATTTTCTGAAAAGCACGTGGTCTGTTTTCGAGGTAATCGTTCTTGTTCAGTGATCACACGTCAGCTACAACATCACCGGGGATTCGCCTACTAGCTTCAAGACTATCTACATGGAATATTTGTTACGAGTCTCCGATCTGTTGTTCACAAGTTGCGATTGATCATGGGCAGAAGTTGTCGCAGTGGTCGAAAAAGAAATCAGTCGCCAAAGTCGCACTGTGTTAACAGAGCCCGATGCTTTGATACGGTGATGCATCATCGCTAGCCAAAGTAACCTCATTGGTTAATATTCGAAAGGAAATATATGTCTTTAGACATCCATGAAAATAGGACATATTTTCTACAGTGGGTCTTTATTAAAAGCCAAAAAGGGGGTTTGGGCTAAAACGCAGAGTGGACCTGAGATATTAATCTGGAATGATAAAAAAAACCAAAAGCTATATGTATGAACTAAATATTCATATGTAATGAAGATTTGTATGTGACTCAGTGATCTAACAGATTAAATCTGTTTACTGAGTTGATGGTAGTGGATAAATTTTAAGAACAAATGATTTGCTGTCATCCAATGCTCTGTCAATTCTAAAGAACTAGAGCCACAAAGTACTAAATTGGCCCTTTCGCAAAAATAAATGAGACTTTCACAGTTGATGCTCTAAGATGTATAGGTCATAGAACAATTTATTTTATAACAATATCTTTTCTAGTTTTCGTTTTACAGTCGTTTAAACTTTGTATTGCTTTTCTGCATGAAAACCATATAACGTCATGATGCTTACGTCATGATGTTGACGTTATTTTTTGGGGCTTATTCTGATTGTAAATCGGAACTGTTAAAATACTAGGAACTTGTATATTTTCTATCACGACGTTTAGATTTGAGATATATTGCCCCCTCCCCCCACTTTACAATTTTTTTTTTTTTTTTTTTTGCTGTATTGGACATAATTGAAAAATCGTGATAAAAAATCAAAATTTCATGCAGTGAAAGGACCACAGCAAATAATATTGTTTTACCGTCTACCTCAAAGACGAGTTAATTTTTTTCAAGTTGTATATCTATTCGTATCAATTTCCATTAAATTGATATTAAATTATTAAATTGTAATAAGAAAAATTAAATAAATTTATTTTTGTGTTGTTTGTTTTTATTCTGAATTAATAAATATATTACATTGACTAACTCTTGTGCAGTTTTGGTTTCCCTCCTATGGTGCGGAAATGTGATTTCATGACATCACGACATGATGGTCAGGCCTTGGTGGGAATGTTTAAAATATCGTAAAAGTATGTCCGTTCTTGGATTGTTGCGGAGAAGTTTAGATTTCTGAAGCTACGGATGAGAAGAATCATCATCTCTGAGCTTAACCGTGTCGGAGAATAGGTTTGTGAAGATGCTGGGTCACATGCATGAAGATCATTTTGAATCTTCATTACGTATGAGTATTTAGTTTATACATTCAGCTTTTGATTGTATAGCTTATTCCAGATTAATATCATTCCACTCCACTCTACTGAGCTTTTTAAGCCAAGCCCTTTTGAACGATATTTCGGTCGTTCTCTGTATTTTTTTATTACTTCATATAGCCTACATGTAGGTGGCTGAACCTTATGGTTCCTTTAAGGCTTAAGTGTCCGATATTTTATATAGATCTAGGAGGTTACGTACTTGTAGCCTAGGTGGCTGAACCCTTATGGTTTCTTTGTGACCATCAAATGAAATATTTGGTAATATTTTTGTAAATAACGTAGTTATTTATTATATCCTATTCGAAATATCTAAAAGCATGTTACCTAAAGACAAAATCAATACATGTAGTTGCACGTGCAATGAATAAAATAAACAGTTGTTGATTTTCACAACGTGGTCATATATATATATATATCAATGTGTGATAAATCTAAGACAAAGAATTCCGGAAAATGTATAAATATTATATAGGTAGTTTATATTAAAAAGATAGTTATTTTAGTGAAAACAATTAATGTTTTGAAATGTTTAACAATACTTACTCAAAGGAAAGAACGAATTATAACGCAATTAGCTGCAATAATGTAGCCCTATCCAAATTTTTTTTATCCTCTCCCTAAAAAAAAAAAAAAAAAAAAAAAAAAAAAAAAAAAAAATCAGAGAGGGCTACATTATTGCAGCTATAACGCAATACATTTCCTTCCCGATTTATAGAGTTCGTCCGTCATGTGTAATTTTTTCCAAACCTTTTATATTTTAGATGATTATATAACGATCATAAAAACTCAATATTACAGAAAACACTACATAATCTTTGAGATTTTTTTTTTTACATCAGTAACTTACAATTTCTACGAAATTTTGCACCGTAAGGTGTGTTAAGGATGTATGCTACACCAGAAAAATTTGATATCGATGAAAAGTGGAGGATATGTACAACAATATTTTGAAATTGAAAACTTTCAAATTTACTTTATTTAGTCAAAAAATGCAGTTTTAGTAGAAAGCAATCTGAGACAAATTTAAAAACCCTGCTGGACTCGAACACGTAATCTACAGTTCAACAGTCGACGTGCTAACCTACTGAGCTACTCAGCTAGGTGAGAAATTTTCAAATGAATAGACAAATATTGCTGATATTTATATTTTCATCCATGTTTTAAAAGGAAGTCAGTCATTATGACGATGTAGAGTACATCCTTAAATGAACTTTAATTCCTTTAATGAATTGTTAGGAGTAAATGTGCGCGTCCACTGAATGTTTAGTTAATATCCAAAGCAGAATTCCGTGTATGACGGAAGAAACATTTCGATCAGTACTACTCTTGAAAAGAAATACACCTAGTACTAAAATCTTACGTCACAGTCATCTTCGTTTGTTATGCTCATCATAAACAAAAGTAACGGACGGTATGAGGCAATTTCAACCCTCGATAATTCTGATGATATGCTGATTTATGAAATCTGTTCGCTTTAATGCAAGTTATAATCTAGTTTTAAAAAAGCCGTAGGTCTGTGTGTATTTAGCAATTTTTGCGTAAATATTGAGAAATACCTTCCGTATCACTTGATCAATACCCCCCCCCCCCCCCCCCAGTAAACCCTTGGTTAAGGTATAAATGTGGCGGTCTCTTAGCATCTCGTATTAGTTTTTTTATACTCACAACTATCACTAAACCCTAGGGGTCTGGCTATGGCATCCAGGCGGTCGATACTTAAGGCGACGAGGACAAAGGTCGACCCGTACGTAACTGTCCCCTGAAACAAGACGAGAGTGATGAAAATGAGTCACCGTGACATTACAAAAGAAAATGTAAATGTCAAAATATAATAGGCGATGGAAGATACAGAATCCCTTGGGGAGGCATATCAAATATCGTAGTTTTGAAATTGTCAAATTGGTTTAAATTACTGCATTATGACAAAAAATTAAATTAAGAGGCGGAAATCTCTTAACAGTCAACAAATGAAGCATTAGAAGTAGTAATTTGCCTCTTGTCATTTTAATCTGTTTTTCGTGTAGTTTTCATTCCCTAATTTGATGGGTAATGTTTGCATTAAATTTGTTTCTCAGTTGGCAATGCCATTCTTGTGGAGCAATTATCATTGAAAATGGCAACATGCATTTTTTCTTTCTTCCTAATGCATTACTGTATTGTTTCCTGTGAAATTCATTCGCGTGTACCGCTTGATATCGAATATATATATCAATAAAAGTAATTAGAAAATATCCAATCAAAGTACATTATCATGAAAGTCTTCGCCTACTTTTAAGGTAGCTCCATCCTCATGTGAATTGTCAATGTTAATAGTTAAAAGTGGAAAAATTGTATTAATTTTCATTTCATACAGTTTAATTTCATCAATAACCAAAACAAAAATGTGTATGTTGCCACCTTTTTAAAGATGTCAGACATGCAGAAACAGAAGTATATGTCGACATCAGAAAATCGCACTATACATGAAAAAGAATAATAAAGACACAGTGTACATGTGCTGAAATCATTAACGATTGGATGAATGCAAATAAACTGAAAATTAATACATCAAAGACCGAATTCATTTTATTTGGCAGCAGGAAGCAACTGGATAAATGTAGCACAAAAGTTATTAACATCAATGGTGATGAAATTGAACCAGAACGTTGTATAAGATACTTAGGTGCATATTTGGATGAAACTCTCAATTTTAAGGAACATATAAAAAGGAAATGCCGAACAACTATGATCAATTATCTTAGGATTAAAAGTATTCGCAAATATTTGACAAAGGAAGCTACAGAAATTTCTCATTTGGACTATTGTAATGTGATTTTACACGGCATAACACAGACTGAAATATTTAAAATGCAAAGAATCCAAAACATGGGTGCGAAACTGGTATTAAATCGTAAGCTATTTGACAGCTCTAGGGATGCTCTCATTGACCTACATTGGTTATCTATCGATTCTAGGATACATTTAAATTATTGACCTTCCATGTATAATTGTCATGTGGGCGAAGTGCCATTGTATTTAACAGAACTTTTAACGAAACAGGTACCAAATAAAAAGTTGTGCTCCGCTCAATCTTCTGAGAGTTGCTACATTGTTCCTTTTAACAGGAGTAAAACTTTCAGTGACAGAAGTTTCGGAACCATTGGTCCGAGACTGTGGAACAGTTTACCGGCTGAAATAAGACAGTCCAAATCTCTACATACTTTTAAAGCCAAACTGAAGACACATTTGTTTAGACAGTTTTAATGTACATGTTTTTAGTTTAGTAAATGTAGAATGTGTTTGCATGTATATGATGTATTGTTTATTCTTTTAAAGCTTTTTATATTATACATGTACAACGTCATTGAATACTTTGTGTAAAATTAGGCGTTAAATCAAATAAAAACAGTTTCAATTTTAGTTTTAGTACCGGTACATAAAAATCTGTTTTTAAAATGACCAATTTTTAGTGTCAACAGTTTTTAAAAAGACTTCTACCTTATAGATATGAATAAATTGTGGAGATCAGGGAAATCATTGTATAATAGACATACAGTAGAGAAAATATAATTTTATGAGTTATTGCCCTTGATGACATTTTTTAAAATTCTAAATGATTGATAATTTATGGGAAATGGAAACTGTTTAAGTATCAATAGTTTACCAGATTTATTATCTTATTCAGGGAATAAAATTCCTCCAAAAGATATATTTCTAGCATGTGCAAAGTTCAATTAAATTAAAATTTTGCAAAAAGCTATGACGTCACATGATGATGGAACTACCTTTATATTATGGAAATCGTTTAATCCGCACATGATTTTTTTTCTCGAAATTAGAACTATGGACATTAGCTGCATTTCCCTACTATTCAAAATATGTAATACCTATCTCATTACCTTTTCGTATAAATATGTTATAATGTTACATTAACGATGATACATTCTTTCTATATTGTATCATGAATTTCATATCTATGTATCTACTACAATTGGGGATTCTTACAATAAATGATCCATTTAAAATACTTTTTAAAAAACAAAAATTTAAAATTAACCCTCTGCCTTATTTTTCTTCGAGTTTCAAACAAAGTACATGTACAATTACAGTGATCCAACGATTTTATGATGTGGATAGTTCGTAAAGTATTAATCAAATGCCAAGGAGCCCGCGAAAGGAACTCTAATAGTATTACTATATCGGTCTACTAAATGTGTTCAAATAAATTCTGACCTTTGATTAATGTTGCTTTAATGACACGAGAACCCATAATGCTTTATCTAACAAATGCAATTTCATTTCAATCCGGCAAAAAGTAAATCAAATAGTGAAATTACCACAGAAACTAATTTTTTTTTCACATGTCGAGATGAAATAAACCCAACAGCCATGAACAATACATAAAATCACACCATGTTGAAACCGTACTTTCCCCGCCACGACAGCTTGTAAATTGTCCAAACAATGAAATTATTATCAACCGCAGGAGCAGCCGATCGATTTTGTGATTGTGGGAGAAACTACGTATTGGGAATTGTTTCATTAGTTTTTATTGTTTCAGTAAAATAATTCCTTATTAACAAAATGTATATAAAGTTATGAATAATAAAATTTTCATTAATATTTAGATATAAGTCTTTTAATTGTTGTTATTAATACGTTTCATTTGTATTCATTATTAATCAGATATAATTGATTTTCGATTTTTATTGGAAGAATTTTCAAGAAGTATCCCGATATGACGATGCACAAGCCGTTATTAGTGTGAATACGTTATAATTGCAAATATGCATGCGAGCGTGCGTGCGTGTGCTCGTGTGTGTGTGTGCTTGTGTGCGTATGTGTGTGCGTTATTGTGATCTTCAAAACTCACGTCCTTCGGATGACACCGCAAAAACCGAGGTTCTGTGTCACAGCGGGTGTGGCACGACAAATACCCCTCCCTGCTCAATGGACATAGACGCCGAGAATAGGCCTAAATTTTGCAACCCTTCACCGGCAGTGGTGACGTATCCATATAAATGAAATATTCTCGAGAGGGACGTAAAACAATATCAATCAATCAATCAAAACTCACCACATCAAGACACTGCAAAAATCGACATCACGTGGTACGTGTATCAGCACGATATAGGTCATGTATGTTTTCTTGTCATTCTATTCTATTTATAAACTATGACGCAATAACCAGATTTCTGAAGAAAGTTTAGTTTCTGCAATCAAAAATCTAATCATGTTTGCTTTATTTGCATACCAAGACACTTCAACATTTTATGAATCAGTTCAGATTTTTAATTACAAATTGCCTTACATACACTCGATCCGAACAGACCTGAAACTCAAAAACCTATGAAAAGTACGTACAAAATCTCCTGATGATGAATTCTGATGTGTTTGAAAAAAATACTTTCTTTCGCTTTCATTCAATGGTCAGATGGTCATGATCCTTGAATTTCTAAGCATCTGCATTTATAAGTCCCTCGAAAGAATGTGATTATCATAATACACTTAAAACTCCCAAATACATTAGTGCATTTACAGGTTTGAATGATATTCAGACATGTATAATTTTTGATAAAGCACAAATGTTCTTGCATAAATGATAGTATCTACATTGTTCCTTCTGTTTCCATTATGCCTGAATGTTTTCTTGGAAATAATTTAAAATGCTTCAAATTTTAGCGGCCGATTTGATGCTTTGCGTCATATTTATCTTGCATCTGTTGTTTCTGGATTCTGAGAAATTTTAGATCATCAGTGAAGGTTATCCATTTTTGTGCGACAAAACCCTTATACAAGTAGTTATAACACATGGTCCTGTTTCCTGCATATGAATGAAATAGTACCAACTCAAAATCAAACAAAAGTGGTCTTTTAATTGATTCAGGAGCCTTATATATATATATATATATATATATATATATATATATATATATATATATACATCATCATTATCATCACACCGTGAAGTTGTTTTTTTAAATTCAATTTCATATTTGATGGATTATTCCAAAATTGTCAAAATACTAATCACCAAATCAAAACCCTTTTATGATTTTAGAGGATATATTTATTAATATGCAACCATCAAATTATTGATGTACTTTATCTTCTATAATGAAATAAGAAAACGCTATACAGTAAACTATCATCCAAGCAAAATATCTATATACTATTGTAGTTGATTTTTTGCCATTTTACAATTTATCGTCTTTTCGTTATTTCGAGGCAAAAAAACCGACAAAATACATGCGAAAAGACGAAAAAGTAATCCCACAAATTAGCAACCAATTTTGTCGTCTTTTCGCTTGGCGTTTTGCCGTCTTGTCGGTATTTCGAGGCGAAAAGATTAGCGACTTCTTTTGTCGTCTTTTGGCCTCGAAATAACAAGATGACAAAGCGCCAAGAAAAAAAAAAAAGTCGTTAATTATCGTTTTGTCCGCCACGAAATAACAAAAAGACAATGAAATGTAAAATGGCACAAATCAGCCACCATAATAAACCAATCTAACATCAAACTTTGAATTCTAAAATCGACAGCTATTGCCGAAAATTTTGTGAAATTGCAGTTATTGAAAACGAGGTCGGGCTTACAGCTGCTATGGAGTCGGCTACGATAATTGGGGTTCCTACAGACGAAAAACAAATGCTTTGCTCTTCAAAATTGCTGCATTATTGAATTCTTTTTGTTGTTGCTTGAATTGTCAAGTTCTGTTAAAACTAGCATTAGAAATAAAGTAAAACAATTCCAGCATTTTGCTAAGTGAGGCGTATTCAAAAAGATAAAACATCTTATATATAGTTAAGGATTCATCTGCTGGGCGCACGAGATCTTAGTGCTAATTGAAGATTTTGAAATTACAAAGCGCAAGTCAGTTTCCCGTCAACATCCACCACACGTGTTTTGAGACACACCTAAGTTTCTTCCAAGATTCGAAAAGATACAAAAACTACCTGCAGAGTATCTTACATTCTTGGTTTCGCCTTATAGTATTTGATGTAATACAAACATGATGCATTAAGCCTATAAATTATTCATTTATTAGCATGAAATATATCTAAATTCATGATTCAAATATGCAATTTTTGATGGCGTTTGATAATGATGACACATTGGAAAGAGATATAATGTTTTGCATCGTTTTCCATAGCACCGCGTCGTAATAGATATCTAAGAAATACATTTCATTTTTGAAAATACATGAGGGAAAGAACTGCGGTGTTTAACGCCAGCATACTTGGAATTTATGAAGCGCGTGAAGCGTAGATGTTCATGCACTCAAGTATTTTCAAAAATGAAATTTATTTGTTTTATCTCTTTTACTTCCATTTCTTTCAGAATATTCCCAGCCGTAGAAATAGTCGTACTATACTTATCAAGCTTCTTTTGCACACCATTCACAATCCGGAAGGAATGGCTATCAATTGGTAAAGATATCGAAGGTAAAACATTGGAAATGTAAATATTGCGAAGTGACTACAACATCGCTAGGGAGTATTAGGTGTAAGTTAAAAGGATAAGATACTGAAGCAGACGACTTGGGTTATATCTAATTGTATGGTGTATTACGGGTAAGTTAAGAGGTGAATACACTGAAGCAGACGACTTGGGTTATATCTAATTGTATGGTAGTACTAAGGGTAAGTTAAGAGGTGAAGACACTGAAACAGACTATGTAAACGCCAGCTACATTACATCACTGTTCTCGCACAACCTACCATTCCAAAGCGGACAATTTTACACATCACTTCTCCGGCGTACCAGCGTACCGTAAATCTTTGTACGAGGTCTGGAAGGACGCTTAGCACCCCAACCAACATATCTAAATCAACAAAAACATCGATTAAACTTGAAAGTTAAATTTGAAAGCTCAAATTCACTGCTAGGTGTTGGTAAGATATTCTATGTATGTATACAAAACTTGGTAATGAGTACAAAGAAAAAATAAATTAGTAATTCACCTCAAAATCCTAAGCATTCCATCATCATCATCAAAAAACGTATTTCACAATTTCTGGCCTAAGCATGTTTAAGAACAACGGGACTATGTACATATGTATATTTAGGTGACACTAAAATATTAATTTTTCCCCAGTTTTCCTCGCATGTGATGTAAATGTACTAAACCAGAGAGACATCGGTGTTCTTTATGCAAGATCCTAACATTTTAAAATGGATGTGAAACTATAAACTTTTAGACCATGGACCAGTGACACATTACCTCCCACACCCCTCTAGAGATTTTTCAACATAGTAAATAAAGTTAAACGAGAAATATTTGACAAATTTATGTAGAGGCATTGCCAATGCACCTATTTTTAATTTTCTCTGTTACATTGAATTTGATGAGAGATATTAAGTTTCTTTTGTTTAATCTTGTTTTGTTTTCTATGGTAGCATATTCTGCCTTGATTTGTCAGATAATAAATGAAACTTGGTCGATAATTACGTCGACTTATCAGTTAACTATGTCGACTTGTCAATTGATTATAACGTCTCCATGTGAGTGAAAAATTCTCGAGTGGGACGTTAAACAATATAAAATCAATCGATCAATCAAATGATAATGTCCACTTATTGGGGAAAAAGCCTCATTCATATTTCCTCATTCTCTTTTAATTTCAATTTGCTAATGCCATTTGCTGACATCTTTCCATCTTATATACGACAAGTCAACATCTCGATACTGCAATATGATCATCTGATAAGTTAACATAATCATTTGACAAGTCGACAAAACGATCTGACAAGTCAACATAATGATCTGCTGTTGACTTTTCAGATCATTATTTCAACTTGTAAGATGAATATGTTGCTACTAAAAATAGGTGGCACAATTTGGAAGTGAAAGCATTTTTACGGCTACTTTTTAAACGTTTTATAAGTCGATATAACGATCTGACAAGTTGACATAATTAACTGACAAGTCAATATAATGATCTGACAAGTTGGTATAATTATCTGACAAGTGATGACAGAAATATGCCTCCATGGTTTTCTTTTTAAAAAATTGTCATAACTGTGGATGCCACACAAAACATTTGGTACACTTGTTAATCACTTGAATCTTCAGTTCCTTTCCATTATTTCCAGGGGTTATATTAAGAATCATTTACACGTACCTGCAAACGCAAGCTGCTTTATGAAGAAATTCATGCGCGTCTTCCGGTTAGAGACTGCTACCGCCACTAGCACTATGCAGTTTCCGATCATGATGAATAGAAACAGCAATATAACTAGTATTCGTTGTTCTCCCTGAAAGATGAGAAAAGAATAAATATTTGTGAAATGCACCAAGAGCACAGTAGTAAATTTAGAACATACAATTTTGTTTTATCTTGTGTGCGTGACATTACCTCGAACGCATTACTTACAATCTCGTGCGCACGACATACTATGTCGTACGCATGCCCCCCCCCCTTTTTTTTTATCTCGTTTATACAACATACTATCTTTAACGCATGACCTTTTATCTCTTGTGCACGTCATATCATCTCGAAAGGATAAAAACCTCTATCTCATGCGCACGACATATTATCTCAAACGCATGACTTAACATCTCGTGCACACGACATATCATCTCGAACGCATGGCCTTATATCTCTTGCGCGCGAAGTGTATTTATGTTCTGAAAATACATTCTTGTATATAAGTGATGTATCTTATGCTTCAATATACATTTTGTTAGTCATCACAATCGACCGTTCTGCAATGGTCTAAGGATATTGGTTGTGAATAATAACACGTGTATTTATTAAATGGTATTCACATTTCCAATGTATTTGCGCTTGACATCTTTGCAAATTGTAATGATAGGAATTTCTTCATGAATGCGCAGCAGTCGTAAACAATGGTCGTACATTGTATGAATGCAAATATAGTCCGTCTATTCTAACAGCTGGGAATTCCGCCAGACTTGTAGATTGTAAATATCAGAAATCAATGTTACGTTGTGCGTGTACTATGCTGATTGATAGGCTATTTTAAACACGATATCGATTAGTTTGTTATTTCATCGATGCATATTAGCAAAAATGATTAGAACTCATTATTTCTTTGAAAATTTAATATTTTGGACGAGTTTTCTTTACAAGGTAAATATTAATTAATACATATTTTAATTTATGCGCTGTGTGGTGATGTCGTGGCCTTGTTGAGAGCGAGGTCCCGGGTTCGAGCCCACATTCAGCGACTATTTTCTGAATTTATAGAGTTGTTTTAGTTTATTCCGTATAAACAATTTGACTAAGGCAAACAACTGAAAACACATAAAAGAGCTTAGTGTGTGCGCGCGCATTGTGTAGAGAATGTTTAAGAGAATTCAAAATCAGCCTAGTAAATCAGAAACATCACATCGAAAGAGGCATGCTTGATCCTCTCTATAAATCGAATGACGAATTGAATAAACAGATCGACATTGAGGAAATTAAAAAAGTAAAAAAAAAAAAAAAAAAACAACAAAAAAATAAACCAAAAAAACAAACAAAAAACCACGGTAAATCTCCGGGAATAGATGATTTATCATACGAGGTCCTTAAATCTGAGAACGTTATCAAAGTAATTCATAGAATGGTCTTGTACTTTGACACTCACATTATTCCCTCGATTTGGCGGAAGGTTATCATCTGTACGATACTAAAAGACAATATTTTAGATCCCAGAAAACCCTTAATCAGTTGGCAATTCGTAGTGGCTAAGATATAAACATAGCTTTTTGACATACTAGAGAACCAAGAGCTTGTGGATGAACAAAATGGTTTCCACCCGCCGTGAGCCTTATACCTTGATTAGGTAAACGGAGCTATCAGTAGTCAAAACCAGTGCAAGAAGAACGGCCTAGCAATCGGTATGAAACAAGTCAAAGAGCATTTGACCCAATGATAGGTTGTATTGGTAAACTAGATTGTTATAATGACCATGGAATTTGCGAAATGCTGATTTTAAACGAGACTGTTGAAACCCCTGCACCATCAACTTGTTTGTCAGTAGCTTGCCTCGATTTAAAAACTGATCATACGCAGAACAATCTCTTGCGAATTGAATCAATGGAATATTGCTAAGTATGAAGCAGAAGTGGACGACTCTGTTGTGTCTTTTATTTCGAGTTCACAGGGATATATTGAATCGACATATGAATGAAAATTGTTATTGTTAATAAATAAAACGTTTTTTATCTCCAGCTGAGACTGATCTACAGGACACACCGGGTACTGTTGACTTTTGGTGTCAGAAATGGCGCCTCCAAATAAACCCGGACAAATCAAAAGTTGTTCATGTTAGCAAAAAAGAACGAAAAGAACCAACTATTCATTTCATCAAAAAAAGACATACAATCAAGAATATCAAAAGCCCGTACAGCCTTTCACAGACTTCAGCCAATCTGGAAGTCACAAAACTTCAGCATAAACACCAAGCTGAAGTTGTTTAACAGCAACGTGAAATCAGTCCTCCTTTACGGCTCGGAATGCTGGAGAATAATACATCGAATATACTGGCCTAACAAAATAACAAACAAGAACTTGTTCAATATTAGCAAATGTAGTAGTATCTCAACACAGATAAAACAGCGGCGCTTTAGATGGCTAGGTCATGTTCTGAGAATGCCCAGTGAGAAGATTCCAAAAACTGCCTTGCATTGGACACCACCAGGGAAACGAAAGCCAGGTAGGCCTCGAACCACCTGGAGGAGAACCATCCAAGCGGAACTTCAAGAGGAAGGTTACACCTGGGGGCAGGCTCAGCACTTGGCAAAGGACAGGGACAAATGGAGGAAGCTTGTTGGTGCCTTATGTCCCACCGGAGAGGAAGAGGATAAGTAAGCAAGTATTCATTTAATCTAGGATCGGAGATAAAATTTGGAATATGAAACATCCTTCAAATATCTTGGAGTAATGTTTGTTGAAAAAAATTGACTTTAAAAAGGAATGCTGAAAATCTTGCAAATCCGGAGGGATACATGGGACCTGTAATTATATGAAAGACTTTGGATTTAAAACAAATGAAAAATTATACCATACTTGTGTCGCACCAGTTCTAGGTTATTGTAATGGAGTATGGGGCTGTACAACTTATCACTGTGTGGAAATGGTCCAAAACATAGCAATGCGATACTTCCTCGGCGTTCATCGTCTCTCATCGATCCTGGTGTCGACATCAACTGAACACGATACCTTTGGAAGTACAGATGTATATATTGACGATGGACAAGGAACAAACAAATGAAAATATGTATGACTAGGATCAAGCCCAGCCAAGTCGGTCAAACTGGGCCTCCCATACTAAGAGCTATAATGGATTCAGTAGATATGACGTAACACTTCTTGATTCTAACAGCGTGTGATCTTGAAGCCGCCGACACCAAATTACGTCAGCAATCCTCGGTTGGTTGGCTCCAACATATTCCCAAACTCAGAACCTACACTCTCTTTAAAACTCAGTACACTGCCAAAAGTATGTGGAGCTAGACCTCACTTAAAACGTGAGATCAACTATAGCCTTGTTAAGATGCGGAGTTTTACCACTGAGAATCGAAACTGGTAGATATAAATGTGAACCAATTGAGGACAGGATACGTGTTCTATGTGATCGAAATGAAATAAAAACAGAGAAACACTTTTTGTTACACTGCTCTAGTCTTTATACAATAGGTTAAGAAAGGTTTTCTTAAGTAGAATTCCCGTGGGGATCTGGGTCCTCAGTCCCCCTTGCTTGTCGTAAGAAGCGACTAGATGGGATGGTCCTTCGGATGAGTCCACAAAAACCGAGGCCCCGTGTCAGAGCAAGTAAGGCACGATAAAGATCCCTCCCTGCTCAATGGCCATAAGCGCCGATCATAGACCTAAATTTTTGCAGACGTTAACCGGCAATGGTGACGTCTCCATATGAATGAAAAATTCTCGAGAGAGACGTTAAACAATATACAATCAATCTTCTGTAGAATACAAGTATCTAAATACCAGAATTTAATTTCAGATTATTCCTTCTTTGTAAATATGGCTCAAAGTAATTGCTCAAATTGGTTTGGCAATTCACATTCTGTGGCAATTTTATTTTCTATGTGCCATCGTTTTGCTGTATATTTTATGTATTTTGTATTTTTGTGCATATATATTGTAAAGCTGTAATTTTAGGGAATCAGCATAGTGAAATGTCATTTTGCATTATGTGATTAGCTGTTGCCTGATCCCCTATCAGAGGTTATATATAATGGGGTAAGGAACGTGACATTATAAAAGACATAACAACAGTCTATTGTTTCCAAATGAACAATTACTTCTTAACCAAACTCAAGTCGTCGAAAACAAATTTCTACTACTTTTCATTTTCTCTAGGAATTTTTTGAAGCTGATGCATTGAAAACTCACCTTGTCTTCCAGACATGATAATGAGAACAGATTAGAATGGGGGCCATGGTTTGGGGTATTTGATTCAATAGAGAACGGTTGTCAAGGAGACAACTTACTAATCTATAATTACATATAACACCATAGATACGAATCTCGTGAATGATTCTGATAAATAATGATAACACCACAGACCCCAGTCCATAGTCCGTCCAATTATCAGTTGTAAAAAAAAAATTCATACAGTTTGATTGCCCAAGAATATATAGGAATCATCATTTTATGAGTCACAAAAAGTTTGCTTCTATAAATACACATTTGTTTTGACATTGTTTTATATTAGTTTGTTAACTGAAACATTTTTTTCCCAGAAGGCAGGGTAATGTTTGTTTTCCGGTACAGCGGCAGGTAATTTTTACGTTTATGTTGCATTAAGTGCATTCCGTCCTGTCATATCAAATGTCAAGTGAAGGCTGGTATGCACTATGCTAATATGGATCAATTTAATCCACAGTATTCTTACCCCGCATTTCATGCACACTGCATTTCACATCAGAGTTAACTTGATTCATTTAACCAATTTCGAAGAACTTCGTCAATTTGTATTCTTTCTAAGATTTATGAGACTGATCACTGTTTGTTATAATATATCAGATCTATTTGGGTTCTATGTAATCTAAAAGACATTATGTATAGTGATAAGTTGACAGATGTTCTTTGAGCTCACCATGCACTTCATCCTCGCTAAGTTAACCCACTTCACCACCCACTTCCTAAATGAATGAAGTTCGCCCAACATGAACTCGTTTTGAGTTAATCTACTTTTAACTGAGCTCTCCCAGATTAACTTTGAATCAGCCCTTTATGGAATTATGAGTTTTAGTATTATCTGAATAAATTCTTTCTTCATTCTTCCTTCTGTTTTGAGTGTTATGCGTTCATCATAATGTTGACTGATTGCATTCATAATCACAGGGGCTCGGTTGTCATATATTGAAGTTTTGTATTATTTGTTCCCGAATAATAAATTGAAGTTTTGCATGATTTGTGTCCGAATAATAAATTATATAAATAAAATCCACCACCAAAATCCGCTTTTTCGAGGTTTTAAAAAAGGTGTATCATGTGTACTTTTTTAATGTACACATGATACACCTTTTTTAAAACCTCGAAAAAGCGGATTTTGGTGGTGGATTTTATTCATATAATTTATTATTCGGACACAAATCATGCAAAACTTCAATTTATTATTCGGGAACAAATAATACAAAACTTCAATATCTGACAACCGAGCCCCTGTGTTCATAATGACGTAGACTATCAACTTTAAACTTATTGCAAAACAGACACATCCACTGTTTTTCCTTGTATTTTGCTGAAGAATATCAAATGTTTATACACTGCTGTTTGGTTCTCATTAACATCCACTCAAAACTCAATGGGTTTGGAGTTTAATCTGCTGATGAAACAGTTTTATCTTTGAGGATTCTTCACGAAGTGTTAATTATCAACATTATTATTGAAGAGAGAGAAGAAAAAAAACACCGACCTTCTTAAATATGTTTTTGTACCGAAAGAAATTCCATGTACATGTGTTTTGTAAGAAACAAAAGCCTAAATTGACTTTTCAGCAGGTTTATCAGAAAACTGGTAGATGAATCAGCCCGCTATTATGTGTGTTCAGCGGGTGCAGCAATCGATCGAAACAATCGTGATGCATTGAATTGATACACATTGTGTGTACCTTAGCATCTAATATCTTCTAAGGATAATTCATCTATGATATTTAATGCTTGTCGATATCGAGGATGTATTACTTTAAACTGTACAAGCTGGTACAGTGAACGTATCGATGTTAAAAAAAATACACAAAACACAGCGGAAATTGATGTGCAACGCTGGGTATGAATTATAAACCATATCTTCCTGTTTTGATGTCGTGTAGAGTGCAGTGAAATGCATGTACAATCGATATTGTCAAATAAATTTAAACAGAAAATTGAAGTAAATGGTATAATAGTGTTATATGCGTGGAACTATATCGCCTAACACGTTTACATAGCAGCAATAGCGTGAATAATGACTATACGCAAATTTGATATATCAAAAAAATCGCCAAGATTGATTGATTGATTGATTGAATATTGTTTAACGTCTCCCTCTCGAGAATATTTCACTCATATGAAGACGTCACCACTGCCGGTGAAGGGCTGCAAAATTTCGGCCTACGTTCGGCGCTTATGGCCTTTGAGCAGGGAGGGATCTTTATCGTGCCACATCTGCTGTGACACGGGGCCTCGGTTTTTGCGGTCTCATCCGAAGGACCGCCCCACTTAGTCACCTTCTACGACAAGCAAGGGGGTACTGAGGACCTATTCTAACCCGGATCCCCACGGGATCCGCCAAGATTGAACATGTTTAACAAATGAAATGGCTTTTTAAAAAAAATCCGATAGTTTCAGATATTCATTTAATTTAATACAATTATTAAGAAAACGACGCGTATTTGTAAAGTTCGCAGTTAATTAATTAATCGAAAACATTTGCAATGTTCTCATTAAATGATAGAACAATAAATTCTTTGTGATTGAAAACATGTACATCTATAGTAAATTGATTTCTTGTGTATAATTTCGTTTTATTTCCTCGGATCCGTGTTTTTCTTTGATCATCTGATTGTTTATCAACATTCTATTTTCATTTTCTTTTATGAGGCTGAAGAACTTGGTTATAGATATGCTTCTGGCCATTGTCTTTAAGTCATTCACTGCAGCGTTTAGAGGCTTACCGATTTATTACGAAAAGACGATTTTGTTTTGTCACAGTATGTATGTATGATATATTAACATTACATTGGCGTCATTTCGATTTTAAAGTCAGACTATTGACCTGACATCATGGCAAGCAATTGTGTGCCAGTACTACTCATTTTGTTGCTGGTTGTAAGTAAACACACTTGTACATCAAGTGTCATATTTGTAATTCTTATATTTACCTAGTAAATGACACAATATTGCTTGGATCTCTATTTACAAAACAAAAATATTGAAGATAAAAAACATAAATTTCCATAACACAATATATTCTAATGACATCAGAGATTTAATAAGCCACATTTCTAACAATGCATTACGATAAAAAAAAATTATCAATAAGATATTGTGATGTAATTACAAGTAAGATATGTTTAAACCAGAACATGCAGCTCTACAAATGTGTCCGAATAAAAACAAACACTTCTCATTATATATCAGATCTTCAAAGTAAATCTTATCGTATATAGAATTGGTTAATCTGTTTTCACGTATCACCATTACTTCTCTCGCGGAGGTCTTCCTGTCTTATTTGTTCTACCAGGATTTCGCAATTTTATGAAATGAAAGAAAAGTGTACACGTTTGAGAGAGATTCCCACTTGAAGAGCCCATTAGGAGGGAGGGGGAGGTGTCCCGTGAGCGCTGATATGAAACAGCGAATTAGAAATAGATAAACATTAATCAATCATATCTTAATAGTAAAATCAAGGTTTCTAAGTCTTATACGTATAAATCTATACAACTGTGATTCTTCACTCCTATTTAATCAGTATATTCATTAGGATTAAAACGCGCCAACAAGGATTGTATCTTTTTGAATCAGAACTGGGCAAGGGTTCATTGGTTGGATATTGTTTAACGTCCCTCTCGAGAATCTTTCACTCATATGGAGATGTCACCATAGCCTGGTGAAGGGCTACAAAATTTAGGCCTATGTTCGGCGCTAATTATGACTATTGAGCAGGAAGGGATCTTTATCGTGCCACACCTGCTGTGACCCGGAACCTCGGTTTTGCGGTCTCATCTTAAGGACCGCCCCATTTAGTCGCCTATCCCGGATCCCCAAGGGAGAACTGGGCAAGGACGTACTTGTCCAGACCTATACATGTATACAACGTGTTTTAAAAATTATTTCGCGTAGGGCTGTAGAAATATGTTGTTATTGCCCCTCTTATCAGAATATTCACAAACCCTCCCCTTAAAGTCGTAACCCCCCCCCCCCCCCCCCAACTTTGGTGTTACTTCCAATAATATGTTGCTACAATTCTTGAATGTTTACTTTTGTCATCCATGGAGGTGTTCACGCAGAAAGATTGAAATATATTTATAAAAAGATGCCCGATTCTATTTTGAATAGTAAATGTTGTTTCATTACATGATGCACACAAGTAATTTCTCTGAATTACAACATGTTCTAAAGCATGCCTGTTATGCATTTGTGTATCCACAAAGATACACAGAAATGAAAGGAAAGATATTTGCCAATCGATAATGATTTTAAAGAAAGTTTCAGAGTGATACTTCGATCGTGTCAGAATGCTCACATTTATTACGGCGTGCGCTAAAGCATATAAATGGACGAAATAAAACGTAATAATAGTATGAGCTGGAATTCAAAATATAAATTCGTATAATTATCCCAAAGATAGAGTAAAAAATGGATGCATTCAATTTTGGTGTTAATTTCTTTCTGTAACATTAATTCGGAAAATTACAATATTCTTTTTTGGTGACATTCTTTCCAGTTTGATCACTTATTATTAAAGTGATGAAGAGTGCAAATTGTGATTGTAACAACAAGTTGTGGTATCCGAAATACACGCACGGAAGTAACTATAATATCACGTAAATGAAAAGGTGTCCAAATAGCGGTTAGCGGTTCTGTTTAGTAAGAAGTCATATCAAAGGGTTTACTTATCAAATCACGACAAACACAAAGTGGCTTGGAACAGATTTGAACTATTTGGATTTTCATCATTATCTCCAATACGAAAGTCACAAAGCCAATACTGCTAGCAGGATTAAGCGAACTAATGTAGTTTATTTTTATTAAAAGTATACAAGAGATTGATTTTGAGAAAGGTAAAAATGGGATGGAAGGGGGTATCAGGTTGAACAAGAGCATTCTAACAGGATGAAAAATTTACTTAAATAAACTTTATTCAAAATCAAGTCTCTCTTTATGTAATACAGTAAAGTGAAAATATGTGACACTGTACTCAGAGACATTTCTACTCATTTGGAACAATTTACGCTTATTTACGTGTTTATACGCTTGGCTTCCTGACAGTTGAACTCAGCCTCTGGTATAAAGAATCCATTGGTAGTACTCGGGGTAATGTTTAGCCACTGTGAATCTCGTGTTACATCAGAAATAAATGTCACACTGAATAGAAACTCGATTTTATTAGATTTTTAAAAAAAAAAAAGCCACACATGTCTACATCGCGTATAAACATCTGTAAACTATGCACAGCGGGGTTCTTGGAATAATCAGGTAATTATAGATTTGTATCGCGTTTTGACGGAAACTGGCATGTAAATTAGAGGACCGAGACAACAAAAGCTGACCTGCTCGGGCAGGTAGAAGACGATCTCTAGCATTTGAGAGGATGAGGCGGGTCGTACGACAAGCATACGACAAACAACCTACTAAGAACTCTATTGGAATTACAAAGTAGAACCTCTATCATTGTTCCATCATTTTTCAGATTCTATGAAATTTGTTTGAAATAAGTATGTTTCTTTTTTCATGTCATACTTGTTATTGAACAAGAACGAAAGAGCGAATGTCCATACACATTTTTATATTCAAAACGAGGCTTTTCCCGCCTAAATATAATCATAACTTGCGATGCCTCTACCTATAACAAATTGGCTGCAGTCCCTTGGTATCCCAACAGAACTTAGTAATTTAAGTCATCATATATACATGTACACATTTGACCTGTTTTGGACTTTAAGCAGTTTCGTTTTGTGCAACAGGATTAGAAATTTACGGTCATCACGAGCAGCTGAAATATATTTGTATGTGACAACTGAGACAGACAAGTGCACGACGGACCAACGTAAAAGAAATATTTATATAACACGCCACCCACACACCGCACGCACGCACACACAGCCACAAACCCACACACCGCACGCACGCACACCCACCCACCAACCCACACACCGCACGCACGCACACCCACCCACCAACGCACACCCAACAACCCACACACCGCACGCACGCACACCCACCCACCAACCCACACGCAGACCCAACAACCCACACACCGCACGCACGCACACCCACCCACCAACGCACACCCAACAACCCACACACCGCACGCACGCACACCCACCCACCAACCCACACGCAGACCCAACAACCCACACACCGCACGCACACACACACACCCACCAACCCACACACCGCACGCACCCACCCACATACACACCGCACGCACCACACAGACATTACTGCGAAGAGTGTAATGACGCTAAATATTCGGAATTACTACTTGAATGTTTATTACAAATTAAAGAATTAGTGTAAATGTCCACCGATAAAAACAATGCAGGTCACGCATCACAAGCACTGTGAGTACCGCAGAAGTGGAAACGTTTTGTGTATTCATTGCATACACTTTACAGAGGTTGGAAGAGCTCTGACAAAATGTATAGAGCTGCACTTGTATATCAGTCATCGTTAGATTTACGCTTAAACGACTTGGACGTTTCTCAGAATCCCTAGTTTTTGGGAAAGTATTCATCATCTAAAACATTCCTTCTAAATAGAATGGGATTTATTTGAATATATGTCTATGTATACGACTTTTTAACTGAAAGTGAAATCATTCGGTTCGCATATGTTTTTTATAATCGTTTAAGACTATCGAGGAATTTTCTATCAAAACGAATAAGATACCAGAAAAAATATTCATTCATACTCATACCAGTCGATAAAATCGTCTTTCATGTGTGAGGCGTTACCCGATTATAAAAATGTCTTATTTTCTATGATTAGATGAATCAGATTATAACCAACATTTGCTACAGTCCCAGGAGCCATTATTGTGAGCGGCAGCAGCCAGATATGAGAGTTATTACAAGTTTATGGTGAGCATCTAAATTAGCCGAGTGTCGTCGTATCAGCAAGACATTGTACAGAGTGACCTGCGTCGTTCCTACAGTTTCCGTAAATACAGAGTAGAGAGTTCTCTGTTTCAACAACATGTCAAGGTGTTTTTTTTTTTAAGATAAACCATTTTCAACAGTTTATCACGCTATTGGCTAGTGTCTCCACTTTGATAGAGATAGCTTACATAAAGTATAAATATCCTTATACTAATTCGTCTCATATCTTCGACATAATCTTCTATTTATTTTTATAGATAGTTCTGTCCTACCTTAATGAATTAGAAATATTAAATAGAATACTAGCAACTTACCCAGAACAGGGGCTCTTGGCGGGTTTGGGTAGAATCCTGAACACAGCTGACATTTTCGTAACTAGAATTCCCAGTGGAATTACACTTAAACGTCTCTTGTATCAAAGTCCCATTGACATCCAAAAGTGTCCAGTTGTTCATTGTGTCTTTTGTTTTCCTGTCGTGATTGAACACTTTATTGCCTTTAAATATTACACATTAACATCACCACACCTCTCCACCGTGTCACTCTGTCATTGACTTCAGCATGGAGTAGATTATAACACAGTGCTGGGGTAAACTCTCCTGCTAACGCTTTCTGCTATATATGACTTGAGACGAGCTGTTTTGTTGCCCACTACAATTGTCATAGGTCTTTTATATGTATGGCTGTAATTAGCAGATGGGCTTCCTGTTGATGAAATCGCATTGATCTACTCTCCGGGAACATGATGTGGCAAACGTATCGCTCGTCATCAATACATCCCTTTTATTTACTCCATCTCTTCCTGAAAAATATGACAATATCTTTGTTGACAAGTTTCAATAAAATTGCGATGCTTGAAAAAGATTCCGTGGCTTTCGAGATATTTCTGCCCCCTTCCCCCGCCACAAAAGTTGACGTCTAAGCAGTGGTGCCTCTCATACTCTGATGCAGACCCTTTGAAGGAGCGTTTGAAACACAGATATATGCTCATACAACATCACATGCCGCTTTCTTAATAGCTTGGTTACATGTGAAAGAGGTTGCATCCTGCGTTTTGTCTGGATGGTTTAACATTTATAAAATCAAACAGTTTCCCTTTGTATCAATCCGTCAGGACTTGATAAGGTAGTTACGTTATATAGTAATGGGTGATTCCTGGAAAATCTGTAATCCAATGCAAGAAGAAAGTGGTGCGATGGATCTCGACTTAAAACATTGCAGCTAATTAAAAAAAAAACAATGAGCGATGAAATCTACAAATATCTAAATGCACTTAGAATGAATTAGAGTTTTGTTCCAAGAATCAGATTTTCTGTTTGTTAAATTTATTATAAAGTTATTTTCTTCCCGTTTTCTTTGTAATTTAACAACCAAGAACCTAACTTTTCGAACAGAAAAATCTACAGCATTAACTTTTATATTGAGATTTCCCATGACCAGAGACTCGGCGTACCGAACACGTGGAACTGGTCATCAAAGTACATGTAGCTGTGACGAAACATAGCATTTCCTGGTTTAAGCGACCATAACTTGAGATCTTTGCGATTAAAAACTTAAGTGTATCACATTTTCAAACCGTGACTTGTAATGTTACAGTGAATCTTATGTAGTATTTTTAAGATCTCTTGATATTTGTTGCTGAGTTTATGACAGCCTATATAAATGAATTCACAATTAGATAATAAGATACCTTAAATATAATGACATCATAATAGTAAAACTCCAACTGTTTTCAAAATATTTCACAGATGACTGAATTTTGTCTCTCGATATAAAACGGTTGAGGTTTGGAAGTGTAATTAATGTGATTGTTAACAAAATGAACCAACATTACATGGCTAATACAAGTAGCAAATAAAACTCATACCGTTATGGATTTCAACCCACAAATCACGCAAAATATGCGAATTCACTAACTACTTTTTTTCCCGTATGCATGTCAACAAATACTGTAGGTATTTCTTTTCGACTATAGATTCTAAAATCTACCGTCCGGGTCCGTAACCCATCTAAGTCTCTAATATCAGGACTATTGTTGATAGGTTCTATGACATTACCAGGGATAGGATTACATTTTTAACACATTGCCAGTTACAAGCGCAGGATTGTTTAAGCGTTGTGTGTATATAGAATATAAAACTATTGTAAATTCATCGCGACATCGACGAACTGAATAGGTCCTGTGCGATTCTAACGCACGTAACTGTATATTGTGAAACAAACATATGTCGGTCTTCTACTTGCTTAGATAGAAACAATGAATACAAACACAGAAAAGAATCGCCCTTTTAAACGCTTAACTGCATGGTAAAATAGAAAAAGAAATGGTGAAAGCGATATCTAAAAAACGATGAAGAATTCGACACCACCCTAGCGTTTTGCACAATTTCAAAATCATGCAGTAAATACACAGGCGAGATAAATGGTCATTATCAGTCTAAAAACTATTGATGAATCCTTTCAATATACAATTTAATCTATCGGTAAAGTAAAGTTATATATACTCCAAGTCTTTCACATCGCCTCAATATTTTGGATTTTACAAACTCACGATTAGTCAAGTCACGACTGGGTGATCTTTTTAAAACATTCATCCACATTGCATAATCAATTATTTTTTATATAAATTACATTCAAACATGACTTTGCAGTGAAAAACTTAGCATATATATATATCCAACGATGACTAAGTACAAATGGTCCCCATTTAATTGAAGAAAGCAGCCACGACTATACAATTATTTTCTATGACTATTACATGTACAACTCGTTGACAAAACAAGCATGTGGACTGCTAAGAAATTGGATATTTCTATGTTTTAAAGAATTAACATGCTAATTAAATATAAATGTAAGCATTGAATGTTTATTTTCGGATATCTACTGCACAGATAACACGCAACAATGTTTCCATAACGCGCAAACGCGACATATTCAACTCATCTGCACATCGTAGCGTGTGATCAGCATAATAGATTTTTTAAAAAACCAATCAAAGTACAGAATGCACTACTGGGAGATGAATTATTTCAAATAAATTAATTACTGTAGATATCAAAGTTATTCCGCTGGTTTGTTTTTTCCTTTTTTTCCTTTTTATTTATTAATTATTTTTTGGTTTTATTTTTCAATTTAATATGGTTTATCTCAAAGCGGGGTAAATATCAGTTCAGTGAATCATGGATTCTTATGTGCAGAGACTTTCACGTGTAGTGGTTTTAAGGAGTATATCTTAACTTTGAACCTCTCTTATCAATGACCTCTTCAATATAGTGCTTAGCTTGCGATCCTCGTTTACAAAAAATCATCTGAATATATTTTTCCTATCATTTTGTAAAACTGGCATATATGTTTATATATTGTTCATAATTCAATTAAATTCTTTGTTTTAAAATGACCTTTTCAATATAGGATTATATTATTTGGAGAACGTTTTCTGTGACATACGTTATTTCAAATAAATTGAAACGAAGAGTTCTTTGCCATATATTCATGCACACAGTGTGTGATGGCCTAAGATTAACTCCTCCCAACAAACCACGTTTAATGCTTAAAAACCTGGGGGGAAAAACCCATTTGATCATACAGTGTGCTATCTAATAAAAGGTAATCAATCGCATGAAAAGCAATCCTGTGGTATCGTGTGAATGGAAAAAAAAATCACGTGGTCTTGTGTCAACCTTGACTTGTGTTTCTGAAAAGTCCCGAAAGTTAAAAAAAAAAAAAAAAAAGAAGAACAAGATCACTCAGAGCTATTCTAAATTACATAGATAAGAGAACTATATGAATCCTGCGTCCCACATTTTCTTATAGATTAAAAAATCACAATAATTCTGAGCTGTTTGAGTTAAAAAATAATGATCAGCATCTACCGATCTCAATCAAAGGAAGATCTGTTTAGGCCTATATGAAAGTAGATTTGGTCTACGCATGTGTCCCAAGATTCGAAATAATTCTTGAAAAGTTTATATTTTTGAGAATTTTCTAGGAAAACGTATAAAGTCACCAACTATTTTCGTTTTACAATATCTCAAGGAAGAGTAACAAATCGTCATATTGGGCGACTTCCTTTTGAATCATAAATGAAAATATAAATATCAACAATACTTGTATATTCCTTTAAATTTAATAGCTGACCTGTGTTTATATTCTTTCGAAGTATAATTTATTCAAAAGTTTCTACATGCGAAGAAAACATCTCTTGCGGTGACCTTCAACACGAAATTTAGATATATCGACGACGTTTTAGGTATTAACAATTCCCATTTTCAAATAAGTACATCATGTGCCAATGAACAGAACATATTAATTATATCGAATCCGTCTCAGTAATGCAATCTTTAAGAAGAAATCTGTTTTCTCCTGTGTGATTCAATCTTTTGAAATGGGATATATCCCAGTGAACTCAAAATAAAAGACACCACAGAGTCTTCCATATCTGCTTCATATTTTGATATTCTATTGACCATAGATGTCCACGGCAAACTAACAACTCAACTTTATGACAAACGGGATGACTTCAGCTTCTTCATCGTCAACTTCCCCCAACTATGTAGCAATATTCTATTATCAACTGTATATGGTGTATATGAATATCAACTGATTCGATACATAAGAGCATGATCTGCGTATGATTAGTTTCTAAATCAAGGCAGGTTACTGACAAATAAGTTGATGTTACAGGGGTTTGAACACTCTCGTTTAAAATCAACATTTCGCAAATATTGTGGTCGTTATAACGATGTAATTTACGTACTAATTTTGACTACGGATTACTCCGTTTACCTTATCAAGATACAGGGCTCACGAAGGGTGTGTCCCGTCAACAGAGGATACCGGTATTTAATCCTCCTAAGCACCTGCTCCTTCCCCAAACGCTCAGCAATTAGAAGCGAGAATCACGACTCTTTCGGATATGACCTTAAATACGGATGTCCTGTGTCGCAGCAGGTGTTGGCACATTAAGGAATTCTCATTGCTACGACTCTAAGCATCAAGCATAAGTCTAAATTTGTGGTGCTTCACCTACAGCTGGTGACGTTTCAGTATGAGTGACAAATTCTCGACAGGACGTAAAACAAACAATAGCCGTTGCAGTTCACAGCACGGAGTAAAATTTCAAGCTACATTATATATCATATTTACATATTAAAATTGTGCATGTATTGACTAAGTGAACTCTTAATGTAGAATTGTTTTGTTTCCTAAGCATGGTGGGTAAAATGTCAACCACATGTGCACACGAGCATTTTCTTGTTCATTTGCCGGGACATGGTACATTCGGCATATTGGTGTACAAGGTACCCGTACATTAACGATGAATTATAGTTGTTTGCCATAACAGACACAATGTAGGCAATTATATAAACTGGTGGATCCGACATTTATATTTCTTTGTATAAATCTTACAAAATATACAAGAAGTACATGGACCATGTCGCTCACCTGTGAAGGTGTATTTCTCGAGTAAACATTAAATACCAATGTTGCCTCCACCTTGGTCCCTGAGGGTATGGTATAGAGAAACTAGCATCTACACTTCACGAGAAGATTTCAATAATTATTATTTCTATTGTGCATTTTTAGTTCTTGAGAAGATTTTCAAATAATTTCCAACATATTTATATAATTGTAAAATTACTTTGATCCCCATGGACCACGCCGTGAGCGATAACTGAATCTCTGATCCCCATGGACCACGCCGTGAGCGATACTGAATCTCTGATCCCCCATGGACCACGCCGTGAGCGATACTGAATCTCTGATCCCCATGGACCATGCACGCCGTGAGCGATACTGAATCTACTTTTTAAAGTATGCTTGCATAGGACAAATTGTATTCGTGTGGTTCCTGAGAATGACAGGTGAAGATAACGAACAGTGATCAATCTCATAAATCCTACATTGTATTGTGTATTCCTATGTAAAGCTCTGAAATCCTATATAATATTATGTGTGCCATTTCAATAGGATGCTTGCATACAACGATTGGCTTTTCTGCTTCCTTGCTTTTTCAACATCACACCATTTGGATATGATCCTTCATTTGAACAAAGTTAAATCCCTTTCAGATGTTTAGTGATAAATGCCCTGTGGATTGTGGTAATAAGATGGAATGTGAACATTTCACACAGACATACAGACAGACGCGGAACAATTCCGGATCAGCTCACTTCATTAAACCTTCCACTCGGGTGAGCTAATAATTATATTATGGCAAAGGGTTATGCATCGCTATGTGTTTACTAATTCGGAAATGGCGGCTATTTCAGCATTTTGATAGTTTTCTGGTAAATCCATGCATTGTGTCATGTCAAATTATTTAACATTACATGGAAGTAGCCCCAAAGCGCGTAATTTTATTCCATTGTTATCAAACTACAATGGCCATCATAATTTATGCTGGGGATTAACTTAAATTGAATACCATCCCTTTGTGTTGTTTTACAATATGATACTTCAAAACTGTGATCTAGTGAACTCCTGCGCACTATATTAGATAATCAAAATACCGCTGACAAACTCCCCCCCCCCACCCCCACCCCCATTTCGCAAAAAGAATGAAAATCGACTCTGTTTGTGCTCAGAATAATACTATATTGACCTCTGACCTAAAGCGAAACGGACCACCTTCTAACTCTTCTGTGCCTTTTGATTTTCAAGGGAGAAGAATGGCAACGACTAAACCAACATCTTTACACGTAGCACTTATAGTGCACGAATGTCAATTTACCTTACAAACAAATACATAAGAATTAATAGATGAATTACCTGTGTGTTCTACCGGAAGAAGATTTTAAACATCGACTGAAATTTTCTACCCGTTCAAATAGGAACTTCATGTGTACATTTGTTCACATCAAAACATCACTCGCACAAATGCAACACTATGTCATCTTCTACAATAACTTGCACGCACAGAGAAATGGTCGTTTAAATAATTTGATATCGGGTCAATGTGTAAAACGTGATTTCATTCATACGGTTCAGAATGCTGTGAAATATTTCCGCCTCTTTAAAATTAAACATTCGAGAAATAGATCATAATCTCTCGTCATCGTATCCGTGCACATTGTATTACATGTATATTGCTTTAGGATATGATATTGCTGATCTTAACTAGGACTTTATTTCTTACATGTATAATATTCACCGTTTCCCGATTCCCTCCGCTTCCGTCTTTGAGAGTCTGGAGATATTCAAGAAATGAATTTTATTTTTGTAAGTACATGAGTTTATGAATTGTGACGCTTTACGCCGGTATACTTCATGAAGTGCGTTTACATTCTAGTTTCATTTCTGTCGCAATTCCCAACCGTTAAACTAGACGTACTAGAATATAATCATATTCATCAAGATTCACACACGCGTTGTTTACAACAGCATCGCATTCTTGCGAAATGGTTATCATTATAATTTGTAAAGATATCAAAAACACCGGAAATGTAGATATTAAGCAATGTGTACTATTGAGACTTTCACAAATCATTCGCCTTGCTGTCAGAATTTATGAATTTATTACCAAAGAAACTAAAACCAAAAGAAGGAAAAAATTAGACACAAAAAAAATTAGATAAATAAATAGTTTGTACTGCCTAAGTGTTCAATGAAAAACACGCCACATACGACTATATTGCTGAAAAATGTAACTTATCAATTTTAAAATTCCCGTGGGGATCCGGGTTAGAATAGAACCTCAATACCCCTTGCTTATCGTAACAGGCGACTAATTGGGGCGGTCCTTCGGATGAGACCGCAAAATCCGAGGTCCCGTGTCACAGCAGGTGTAGTATGTTAAAGATCCCCCTGCTCAAAGCCGAGCCGTAAGCGCCGAGCATAGGCCTAAATGTTAATGGTGACGTCTCCATGTGAGTGAAAAATTCTCAAGAGGGACGTTAAACAATATTTAGGCAATCAATCAATATCTTAAAAATGAATGAAATAAAATAACAAAGTACGTGCGTGTGTGTAGGGGGTTGTTACATAAAATTTGAATTGTCTATTTCTGTGCGAAAATAATTAGTACAAATTAACAGATCTTGTTTGTCGATAAAAAAAAATAGATTCGCAGAAACACTCCTTTTCTGTCAAATCCAATATATATAAGTACCGTAATTTAACGTGATAAAATAATCAAATAACAACGATGGCTTTACATAATTATGTTCAGTATTTTATAAATTAGGTCCTCAGTTAATCACGGTCGTCTTTCGAAAACGATAATATATCATAGCTCGCTTCATAGCGGCCAACATTGACAATCGATAAACTAATAACATAGTATCTAGTTTGTTTAGGAATTGCTCATACATAGGATTCAAATCTATCAAAGAGTTTCAAATTTATCTTTGTCTTTCGGGTTGTTTTTTTTTTTTTATTGTTTTTTTTTTTGTTGTTGTTGTGGTTTTTTTTTTGTTTTGTTTTGTTTTGTTTTTTTGATTTTCGACAAAATATTCCTAAACATGTCTTAAGACGTGACCGTTTAGGGCGCGAATCAAAAAGTATTGGCATCTATAGACATGTTTTGGAATATTTTGCAGAAAATCGAGAGAAAAAAGAAGAAGTAAAAACAGGAACAAAAAATATCCCGAAGTTAGCATCTAATGCTTTATAAAAGCATCCTCCAAACTTTAATAGATATTTGATCCGCCTATTCATTGAACGCGGGGAAACATAACGCAATTGATGTAAACAGTGCATTGTGACAACATATTCAGCAAATTAGCAAATTCACTAACATAGGAAACATGGTAGATCTACAATCGCGTTAATCAAGAAGTGATTATATTATATATATATATGTTTGTTTTGCTTGATTGTTTTGCTGTTTTCCGCCACACTCAACAATTTTTCAGTTATCTGGTGGCGCCCAATTTGTTTTATTGATGGAAGAGAGATACAATGTACCTGAGAAGAGACCACCGACCATCCGCTAGTAAACTGGGAAACTTTCCCACTTACCGGCGCGAGCGGGGTTCGAACCCTCGCCGACCAGAGGTGAGAGCCGTGTGATTTTTAGCGCGATGCTCTAATCACCATGGAGAGAATAAGATTTACAGGCTATACGGATTTTATATACATACATATGTAACATCTCAGAAGGATGTGATCTTGGGTACACGGACGTGAACTTTGGTACACAAGATCTAAATTGGGGAAATACATGTCCACGCGCCTGTATTCGAATCGACGCCATTTGGACCAAAAGTTCCAATTTCCATGGATATGGTTTATATTTTCATTAGTTGTCTATATTTTCCTTTTAAACATGTATATACGTGTTGCCTATAGGGAGTTCCGCTCTTCGCCCTCTATGAAAACAGTAAAGTAAAATAATTCATTTACTTTTCAGTATTCTAAAATATAGATCACGTATTCAATAGTATATTACAGTTGATTTAGACCGGTGGGTGGTTGAGCGTTCAATCGCACCGTAACCGTAACGTCATGAATTCAAATCCCGATCGTGCCAAGGCGGCCAATCAGGTCATGCGCTCGTCCTTTTCCGTAACCGGTATAGAAGACTCGGACGTGAATCGGCGCAAGAACTGCATCCAATCGATGTATTTCTTTGCCGGAAGCTCGCCCATGGATGAGGATAAAAGGTCAAAACCTGAGTTATTTAGATTTTCACCACAAATTCAGTTTTGGTATCATTAACGTTTTATTCATTATAATATGTTGACGGTGCTACCATTTGAGCGAGAGCAGCTACATGTACACAGTGTACATGTATGTACATATTTTGTAATGTTAATGCTTTGATCAGGTTCAATTTAAACAATCATACATTTGCCAAATACTCAGTACATGAATGAAATTAGGCAACAAAACAGCCCATTCTAGTTTTCTCCCAGGGTTTTATATCAAATCATTAAAACATAAAATATTATACATGAATGCGATGGAAATATTTTCATACTTATACATTTTATTTCTGCCGCCTTCACTGTGACTTGCTTAACCTTTGATACACGTCTTGTTCTGAACTGTATGCTCTCGACTTTCCTTATTTCTACTCTCTATCTTTCCAAGTCACTAATAAGCACCTATTTAATCTTTAAAAATGAAATCCATATAATAATCCCCTTCAGCCTTGTAGCAGTTGCATGTTTTAAAAGAGAGAATTTGAAGAAAATATTGTAACACAGTGATGAAATATTTCAGCATTCGCATATAGTTATTGAATAAATTGCAACATATTTGAGACCCTCTCCACTGCTTTTGTAAGAATACATTGAAATTTATTCACAAAACTAGAATTATAATTAATGATTTTTCAGTCATTAATAGCAAGTGGCATGGTTGGTTATCATAGGGGGGGGGGGGGGGGGGTCATCATGGTTTGCATTAGCAGACATGCCAAGGAAATTGATTTAAGTAGTTCTTATTTTTAAACGTGAATCCTTAGATTCAGTACCTGTGATACATATGTACCTCACATAGTTTAAAACAAGTCAGTCTCTTTTATTCTTCATAGAATAATCAATTCCTTTTGAGACTTTAGTATTTTAATCAGGTTTGTGGTTTGCGGTCGATTATACACAATTTGTATTCGATGCTATATTACCTAAAACTAATATTTACGTAGATTCTATATATTATCCTGGTAACATGACTTTTACAAATGAAAGATCAGCCACTGTCAGTCTTATGACGTATGTCAAAACGTAAACATGACGTCACACGTAATCTTGCCCTGCCTTTCATAAACAATTATGCACTTTGTTAAACAGTACACCTAATGGTGCACTTAATTTTCGAGCTAGGAGATCACAAGATTAGGATGATTATCCACGTAAGTTCACAATCACAGTCCAAGGTGTGACTTTGCGAGATCACAACCATTTTGAAAAAAAAATTCTTGTTAAAGGTTTAGATTTAGCTCGGATAATTTCACGCGCTCTAGTCATTAGAGCTCGCAGTACGAGCTATCGCTTCGCGCTGGTTCGCTAATATGTTGTACGGTGTGACCGTTGAGACGAGCGAAGCCCACTAACATCTTGCAACACGACTTTTATCCGCCTCTTCATTTAACGCGGGAAATATAATGCGGTTGATCTAATAGTTACAAATTGTGACGTCATATTAGCTGCAATGTTTTTTCTTCTCTCAAACCAAGCAAAAACAAAACGCTTGAAGCTATGAGAATGCTTGTCTGGAATTTAAAAACGTGTATTGTACTTTCTAAACAATCTAATTATTTTAGTTACGGGATTGTCAATCTTATTATGACGTACGTCAAAACGTAGACATGACGTAACACATCATCTTAGCCTGCCTTTCATAAACATTGCACTTCGTTAAACATTTCGCCTAATGGTGCACTGAATTTTGGAGCTAGTAGGTCACAAGATTAGGATGATAATCCACGTACATGTTAGTTCACAATCATATTCCAAGGTGTGACTTTGCGAGATCTCCGCCATTTTTGACAAGGGACTTCTGGGATCGGCGTCAAAAAAATTTCCTTGTTAGAGGTTTAGATTTAGCTTGGATTATTTCCCGCGCTCTAGTCATTAGAGCTCGCAGTGCGAACCAGCGCTTCGTGCTGGCTTGCTATTACATGAACATTAGGCATACGTAATCTTATATAAATATTGCATGTATTTGAGGGTAACATCGAAAATTTTCACCCCGAGAAAACCATTGTCAACCGAGGCGTAGACGAGGTTGACAATGGTTTCTCGAGGGGTGAAAATTTCAATGTTACCCTCAAATACATGCAATATTTGTTTTATTATACTGAATGTTATGTAAACTGGAAAGCAGAAAAACTTACGTCTGTTGACATTTGATCAATCACTGTCGTGCGATATTTCGTATTTCGATGCGGGTAATCGCGTTTATTACAAACGCTCAAACGACGTCGTCTAGCAATCTACGGCGAACCGTACGCGCATAAATTTGACGCATGTGATAATTTTTGGGAGTTGAACTATGTTCAATCTCCTTGGGTCATCACGCACTTTTCTGCGCAGTAATTTGTATTGATTTGTATAGTGGTCGTCAGCGGGGGTTCTGTGTCAGCTGATTTACTCCTAGGTAAATCAACATAAACTTTTATAAACATCCGCCATTAAATAATCCATGTAACTTTTCTAAATTAATCTAATTTTGATAATTGACATGTAAATAAATGCAATGATATTGTATTCAAATTAATTTGAATACAAGATTTCGATCAAATTGATACTGATAGACATAGAAAAATAAAAGTTGTCGTTTGTAGCGCAGCGTCACCTATAAACATTGATAGGGAAACGAACGACAACTGCACACAAGCCCTATTGACACCGTGGCGCGAAATATCGAATATGGTGCGAAACCTCAGAAAATTTACAAGAAATAACTCTACAACATTGTGTATGTGTATATATTTGGTTTTTTTTTTTAATGTGATATAAAAAATGCTTGATGTTACATGTAGATTGAATTAAAACACTTTCGATTGGGATCGGAATACGAAATAAAATTTCTTATATCCGGTGGCAAAGTGAAACTGCTTCATGCTTCAAGTTATTGAATTACGTAGTAATTGCACGTTACACATTAGAGAACTGTTCCTTTTAATAAAGAAAGTCACAAAATAGATACAAAATGAGTGTACCTTATTCATTACTGTTACCGAGCTTTCGTCGACTATAATCTCGAAATGGCGTGTTTCGCTGCACTTGATGACGGTAAGGTCCACATTTTCTACGTGAGTAGTGTGATATTTGTTTATGAATTTTTTGCGCATACATGGTATGTCTCGGCTAGGAATAATGGAAACTTTCTCACCTATGTATGTAAAGACATATTAATCTCTATTTTTAAAAATGTAGAACACTTTTATCAAATGACAATGTTTGAAAACGCTTAGAGCCCCGATGTCAGAATTTCCTTTTCCAAGACATCAATATGTCAAATTCATTATCCTTTTTGAATAGTATGTACCATATTTTGTACCAGTTATCCATTTTGAATCCCCTATTACAATGGGTATTTGCTGCACTCTGGAATGTTTGAGTGGATGTCATGAGTGTGTGTCAAACAGAAATTTTAAGAGCATGGGATAAGGTGCTGCCATGTATTACTTCACTATCAAAGTTTAACCCAGTTGCCACAATGTTGAATTTATGCTGCAAAAAGGATTGGAAATTGCTCTGGTCAAAACACATTGTTTATTTGTCTACAGATGAAAGAGACATGAGGATTCTCCCTCACAAACTGAAGAAAAAAAATAGTTATGGATCTTGTACATGTATAGTTTATTAATCACTATAGATTTCCAGCATCACAAGTCTGATTCCACTATATGCTTTCCATACTGTCAGGTTCATTCACCCCCTGTTTGAGCCACAGTATAATATCCCAAATACCTTGGCAATGAATAACATTATTTGACTAGTGTTTCATTTTTAGCGGAGTTGCGATGAAGTCGAACTCGGCTTATGATCTGATGAAGTGCCTTTGGGCGGGCAGGCGGGCACGCATCAACATTTCATTTCCGCACCATAGCTCTTGAGCAAATTATAGGATCTCATTCAAACTTAGATGGATTGTCACCCTCAGTAAGATGAGAAAGCCTATCGATTCTGGGGTCACTAGGTCAAAGGTCAAGGTCACTGGCTATAAATAGACTGAAATTTGGAGAAAATTTTGTTTTCCGCACCATAGCTCTTGAACGAATTATAGGATCTCAATCAAACTTAGATCGATTAAGTAAGACAAGAAGCCTATCGATTCCGGGGTCACAAGGTCAAAGTCACAGTGGCTATAAATAGACTGAAATTTGGAGAAAATTTTGTTTTCTGCACTATAATTTTTTAACAAATTATAGGATCTCAATTAAACTTAGATGGATTATCGCCCTTGATGAGACAAAGAAGCCTATTGATGTTGGTCAAGGGTTAAAGGTCAAGGTCACAAAGGATTTAAGTCGGCTGAAATTTATGTACGCAAAATTTTGCTGCCTGCCTGATAATTCTTGAAAACTTTTCTGCCGGTTCCCTCTATGCCCATTCCTTGCGCAACTCGGCTTGTGCATTTCCGATGCCCGACAATTTTTAATTTTTTTGCATTTCATTTATTTTGAGTTATTATACAATTATTTACCATTCCATTGATCCTCTACAGGACTGTAGTATACTCAGGTGATAGTTTAGCATATTGGACTACCTTTTCAAGTAATGAATCCTTAGAATTAGCTATAACTAGGATTAAACTTGAATGTATATATACAGGGGGAAAACTTCTTCATAACTGCAAGGCATTGATAACCATATTGATTTGAATGTTTGGGCCATAATATGTGGTCACATTTTTCATGAGAATATAAAGGGGTGAAATTCTAGAAAACAACAACACGACTTCAGTTACTCGAGGAGCGTTGTGGCCCATGGGCCTTCCATTATCCATGTTTGCTGTTGTAACGCTTTGAAAAACAACAACAGTTGATTTGTATCTAAAATCATGATAATATTCAGTCATTTATCCCCCTTCCCTTCCAGTACTATCTTTTCTAACTGAATTTCCACAATGTTCAACTCCCACGAGTACTTTAAGTACTTTGATTTATAATATCACCCGTTGTCAAGTACTGTTACCCGTTGCTAGATACTATCACCCTGGGTCGCGTGTTTTCTGTTCTCAGAGGGTACAATATGTTTTTTCAAATGCTTCTCGACCAATCAGGTTCGAGTATTTTACATGAAAGTATAATAAATTAAAATACTAAATTCTCAATAGGGATTTTTTATTCTAACAAAAACAAGAGGCCCAGGGGCCTTATAGGTCACCTGAGTATCATGTAACAACCTTCCAATGTTTGAATTTAGGTTTGTGTTTAAATATAAGAATTTTACTTTTGGATGGAAGAAACATTGAATAGCTATGTGGTCAGTCCCGCCTTTGCACCAGAACCCCTGACCCAGGGGCCATAAATTTCAGTTTTGAAAGAAGCATCCTTGATCATCATTATCATACTATTAGTTTGTCTACTTAATACCCAGCAGCAGAGGAGAAGATTTTCAAAGAAATAAAATGCATTTTCACTATATGATCAATAGGGCCCCACCCTAATACCAGAACCCCTGACCCAGGGGCCATGAATTTCACAATTTTGAAAGAGGCATCCTTGCTCATCATAACCATGCTATTGGTTTGTCTACTTAATACCCAAGGACAGAGAAGATTTTCAAAGAAATAATGCATTTTTACTATTTGACTTATAGAGCCCCACCCTAGCACCAGAACCCCTGATCCAGGGGCCATGAATTTCACAATTTTTAACAAGAGGTACTGTGAGCAATGCTCACTAAGAATACCCCCCGCTTACCCCAATCTCCCAAAGGGTGTTGGTAATAAGTATAAACTACCTCTTTTCTGAGTGTTGCTACTTCGATGTCCACTGTGCATGACCTTTGACCTTTTGACCCCAAAATCGATAGGGAACATCTTCATCCCATGGGTAGTCCATATGTATGATATGGTGACTGTAGGTGGAAAGGATAACGCTTTAGAGCCCGGAAACCATATTGCTAATTCAATGTCCAGTGCGCGTGACCTTTGACCTTTTGACCCCAAAATCGATAGGGATCATCTTCATCCCATGGGTAGTCCATATGTATGATATGGTGACTGTAGGTGGAAAGGATAACGCTTTAGAGCCCGGAAACCATATTGCTAATTCAATGTCCAGTGCGCTTGACCTTGACCTTTTGACCCCAAAATCGATAGGGAACATCTTCATCCTATGGGTAGTCCATATGTATGATATGGTGACTGTAGGTGGAAAGGATAACACTTTAGAGCCCGGAAACCATATTGCTACTTCGATGTCCAGTGTGCTTGACATTTGACCTTTTGACCCCAAAATCGATAGGGAACATCTTCATCCCATGCGTAGTCCATATATATGATATGGTGACGGTAGGTGGAAAGGATAATGCTTTAGAGCCCGGAAACCATTGTGTCTACAGACGGACGGACGGACAGACGGACAACCCGATTCCAGACTTGTTGCGGGGGTATAAAGAGGCATCCTTGCTCATCATTATCATGCTATTAGTTTGTCTACTTAATACCCAGAGACAGAGAAGAAGATTTTCAAAGAATTTCTACATTTTCACTATATGACCAATAGAGCCCCACCCTAACACAAGAACCCCTGCCCCAGGGGCCATGAATTTCACAATTTTGGTAGAGGGCTCAACGCTCATTATAATTATGCCCACAGTTTGGCTTCTTGATGTCCAGGAGTACAGAAGAAGATTTTTTTTAAATTACACTCATTTTGATGGTTTTTGCCCCACCCCTCAGGCTCCAGGGGGGCAGGGACCACGAATTTCACAATTTTTGTTCCCCTCTACCCACAGATGCTATATGCCAAAATTGGTTGAAATTGGTTCAGGGGTTTCAGAGAAGAAGCTGAAAATGTTGAAATGTTAACGCACGACGAACGACGACGGACAAAAACAGATAGCAATAGGTCACCTGAATAATTCAGGTGACCTAAAAAGGGAGACTAACTTCTTAAAAATTGTTAGAATATGTGAGGGATCACAGGTACTAAATTAGTGCTATTTAAAAAAATTACAAAAAATCGATCGGATTGAAAACATTTTTTTAAAATCTTTGGGTTTTTTCCCGCGACTAAAACTAACAAGTGCTTCAATCCATTTCTTTTTAACATTTCCGGTAATGCAAACCACGATGACAAACCCCCCCCCCCCCACCCCCACTCTTCCTCATGATAACCAACCATGCCACTTGCTATTAACGACTGAAAAATCATTAATTGATTCTAGTTTTGTAAATTAATCTTAATTAATGTATCCTCACAACAACAGCATTCCAGGAGAGGGGCTGGAAATCAATGATGTTGCAATTTTATTCAATGATTATATGTGAATGCTGAAATATTTCTTCATTGTGTTACAACTAGGATTATGTACAATATTATAAAACTTGTTCTAATTTTCTCTTTTGGAACACACCATTGCTACAAGGGGATTACATATGTATCATATGAATTTCATTTTTCTAATTAGATAGGTTCGCATGGGGGAGGGGGGGGGGGCATATACATGCCCAATAGTTGAATTTATCGATTTATTTTTAGATTTTTCAATATATATTAAAATGCGTTTTGTGTTCAAAGATAATGCTGTTTAAACATAGTTTTACAAACTTGAAAGGTTTGGGCATTTTTATCGTACAATAAGTAACTTGAAAAGATTGAGAGTAGAAAAAAGGAAAGTAGAGGCAGTCGACTGCTGAGAGCATACAGTTCAGAACAGGTCGTGCATCAAAGGTTGAGCAAGTCACAGTGAAGGCAGCAGAAATAAAATGTGTATAGATATATAGCATAAAAATATTTCAATCACATTCATGTATACATGTTTTAATGATTTTTAATATAAAACCCTGGGAGAAAATTCATGTCATGAGTATTTTGCAAATAGATATTGTTTAAATTGAACCTGATCAAAGCATGAACATTACAAAATATGTACATACATGAAGCTACGCTCGCTCAAATGGTAGCACCGTCAACATATTACTCATCTTTTTTCAGTTGATGAAGAGCAAATCACGTGACTCATATGTATAATCATTGGAGCGAGCTTGTCGCGACGCGAGCTTCGCTCGCTATTACATACACATAATATGTCTTACGGCGTGACCGTGTTTGAGGGCGAAGCAAAAAATATTGGCATTTTAAAATATCTAGATCCACAACAGGACAAAATATATCCCGAAATATTAGCACCTAACTGTGAGGACAGAGCTCGATCAAAGTATTCTAACTTTAGACATTTTTGATCCACCTATTCATTGAACGCGGGCAACTGATCTAAGCATGCAGTACATTGTGACGTCAAATTCAGCGTCGGTGTTTAACAAATACAAACATTGGAGGCATAATTGCATTGTACAAGAGCGTTTTAAATCGAGGAGTGATTATATATGATTAGGAAAATAAGATATACATGCTTTTATGGATTTCATCTAACATCTCAGAACGATGTTAACTTGGGTACACGAGATTCAAAATGGAGATATACATGTCCACGCGCTAGTATTGGAATCGACGCCATTAAGACCCAAATTTTCAAGTTCCATAGGTATGGTTTAATTTTTCATTGGTTTTCTCTATTTTCCTTTTAAACATGTATATACGTGTTACCTATAGGGAGAGCTACGCCCTCTATAAGTGGAAATTCATAGTGTTCGATAGGTACGATATATGATCTTAGATGTATTTGAAAGCTTGCGTTTCATATTGTAACGTACGACTGTGACGTCATAGTTACAATGTACATTTGTGTACACATAGCAAACTTCCGCCAAAGTTAGTTTGCTCACAACAGATGACGTAGATGAGGCCTCGACGGGGAGTTTGTACTACACATAACAACTGACTCAAACTTCCACCAGAGTTTGTTTGCTCACAAACCAATCTCTTCCAGTTAGGCATTATGGGATAGCGAATTCTTATGCCGCGTATACTGTGTGACGTCACTGTAGAATGATAACATAACGTCAAACGTAAATAGTTCAAAACAAGAACGTAAACATCAAACACTATAATTTGAACAGAGTATGCATTAATGTTCTTAATGTCAATTTTTTCAAGCTTTTAACTATGAACTACTTCTTTAGTGTTATTTGCCTGCGTGATAATACGAGATTCATTTGCGGTTACGGAAACCGCAAATGAATCTCGTATATAGAATAGCCGAGTAGTTACGAATGACCTAATACGTATTATTATACTTTCATGTAAAATACTCAAACCTGATTGGTCGAAAAGCATTTGAAAAAACATATTGTTACTCTCTGAGAACAGAAAACACGCGACTCAGGGTGATAGTATCTAGTAACGGGTAACAGTACTTGACAACGGGTGATATTATAAAAAATTATCACATGCGTCAAATTTATGCGCGTACGGTTCGCCGTAGATTGCTAGACGACGTCGTTTGAGCGTTTGTAATAAACGCGAGTACCCGCATCGAAATACGAAATATCGCACGACAGTGATTGATCAAATGTCAACAGACGTACGTTTTTCTGCTTCCCAGTTTACATAACATTCAGTATAATAAAACAAATATTGCATGTATTTGAGGGTAACATTGAAATTTTCACCCCTCGAGAAACCATTGTCAACCTCGGCTACGCCTCGGTTGACAATGGTTTTCTCGGGGTGAAAATTTTCAATGTTACCCTCAAATACATGTAATATTTATATATTATTATACCTCAGTGTGAGAATTCCATGCAACGCGTAATCTGATTGGTCTAGACGGTCACATGCCAGGGATAACAAAACTTCATATCTCCCTCTCAAACTCCCCGTCGAGGCCTCATTACGTCACCTACGAATAGACCTCTCCTATGTGACGCACCACAATATACAGATTTGTATATTGTGAGTCCGCGATTATCACGTAGACAAATTACACTAAAGAAGTAGTTCGCAGTTAAAAGTTTAAAGATATTAATATTAAGAGCATTAATATAAAAGTATGGATTTTATTTTAAACATAAAATGATCAAAAGATCATTAAAAAGTAGGGAAACTCTGTTCAAATTATTGTGTAAAATAATGAACTTGATGTTTACGTTCTTATTTTGAAAGTTGTTTACGTTTGACGTTATGTTTTTTCGTCATTCTACAGTGACGTCACAGTATACGCGGCCTAAGAAATCGCTATCCCATAATGCCTAAGTGGAAGAGTTTGGTTTGTGAGCAAACGAACTCTGGTGGAAGTTTGATCTCCCTCTCAAACATCATATTTCCCTATCATATTTACCCCTTGGGCAGCCTCGTGCATTTTCCATAAATTTAACGTCAAGGTAGACGAAATGTATTGTGACGTCACAATAAGTCCGAGTCATTCTACTTTCATAGTTCGTAAGGCACAAAATATGTGGGTCTCTGATATACAGTTTTAAAATCGACTGATTTTGGTTGATATAAAAACATGCAAGTAAATCAGCATTCAAGGAGAATGGAAATACAAAAACTGGTTATCATATCACTGTGTTTCGCTGTTTGTACCTTCTATATATACGTTGACGGCGCGGTGTTACTGTTAGGGCGATCTCAGCTACATACATGTACGATGTATAGATGAGTAAACTCCAATCTCAAATACAATTTTGTGGTCTTGCTTTGTTTCGGTATAATAAACAATTTATTGCATGAATGTTCGGGAGATATGAAGATTTATTCACCCAAGAAAAATCATATTCCCCTCGGGCGTTGCCCTCGGGGAATATGATTTTTCTTGGGTGAATAAATCTTCATATCTCCCTCACTATCATGCAATAAATGTATAAACATACATAGGTAGTGCAATCTAATTCAAATTAGATCCTTTGATCCGCTCATCTACTATCGCTATACAAGTGGTAGCGATAGTAGATGAGCGGATCAAAGGATCTAATTTTAATTAGATTGATATAGGTAGTGAATACGCATTTAAAAACAGTCATGATAGTCATTTTCATTTGGTTTCATCTTTCCATAATTGTGTCTACACGTATGTGGTCATTCACTTTGTAGATACAGGTGTACATGTACTTAATGTGAGCCATATAGAGGGCTTCTAAAGCTTCTTTAATTCACATTGTCCTATTTTACATTTCAGGAATTGCTCTGTTGATTTGTATATATTTATATATATATTTACTATATTGTAATAAGCTGAGATGGAATTCTTTAGCCTTTACTGTATTCCAATGTTTACAACATGGTCGTGATCATCTTCAGGTCGTCATTATTTGAACGATCCTCGACAGATCCGAGACACGTGTTCTAGCTGTAGGTAAGGTAGCAGGGGACAGTTTCACACTATAGGCCCGGTAGCAAGGGGCAGTTTCGCACTATAGGACCGGGGCCCGGTCAACTTTTTTAAAAAAATGGAAATACCCCATATTTGAAGTGATATTACATATGTAAAAATGTATACAATAATTTTAGGATGCATGTCAGTTGTTGCTGAGTGCTTAATAAAATGTTGATATACAACATGTAGGTGTCACCATGATTCCTAGCATATAGATGAGTGAAATACGAAACTAAGACACGTGGTCAGTTGCTGAAGAAATTCCGGTGAAAACATGCATGGTCCAGCAAAAGGTCTGTAGCTAAGAGGGAAGGTGGCCCCATATGAAAGGTTCATTTTTGAGAAGGGCAGATAGTGTTCTTGATTGTACACAGTGTCTAAATCCCCAGGTTTGGTACTGTGATGGTGTGGGGGTGGTGCGGATTAGCCCAAATGAGAGAAAATGAAAGCAAAAAAAGGGGAACCTGCTCAGAGCATGTTTTGTGCACCAGCACCAGTATTTATAGATTACATGTAATTTAGGGTCATAATTTATTAACTACACCAATATGAAATACAAGTATTGACATAAAAGGAAAATATGATTTTTCATTAGTCTGTCATAATCTGACTTTGATGTATACCCCCTATCCACATGTTTCAGAACCAAAAAACAAAAACGGTCTCCTGCCACCTAAGCTATCCCCCATACATTGTATAAATCATTCCCTATCCCAGGGAGATGTGTCAATCCATCGTGACGTGTTCATAAATCGTTTTTAGTTTCATTTTCGTTTTTAACCATTTCCGTTTTGGGCTACATAATTCCCCATCTTGTCTTAAAATAGCACATTGTTTTCATTGTAAATATCATTTCTATGCTACTGAATGGTAATAACATTTGATTAAAACTTATACCGCCTTGTCTTAATTATTTACTTGAAATTCGCTACCAGAGTTTTATAACTCGATTCAATACCAGAATCGTATGCTACTCGCTACCAGAGACAGATTTTTTAACCCTGACGGTGGTACTTCACCTACAGCTGATGACGTCTCTATTCTCCTCTCTATTAAACCAATCATTCAATACATATTTTAAGAATTACGATAACTGATATATTTAAAGTGTACGTGATTCCTTGAATATGTAGCATTTTTGTTGATGGTTCGTTGAGTTCAACAATGAACTTGCGAGAATGTTTTCAGACCTCCCAATACTTGGAATGGCACTTGCGAACAAGGTTTGTAACTGCGTTGATAGTTAATAGTTCGTCGGGATCTACCTTTCTTTTTCTGAATGTTTCAAACGCTCTCGATATTGGATTCAAATCATGTGAATAATTGCCAGTCCACAACAGTAAAGTGTCCCATTACATTGCTTATATATTATAATATGGGGTAAAAGGAAAGAAAAAATTAGAAAGGTTCTGTAGAGAAATTAATACTGCATGCTGCCGGCCAGATTATAAACGTGTAGTATTTCATAAACTGTAATTGTCTTTTACTGATAAATTATTTTAATGTCAACTTTCTGATGATGATACATTGTATGATTTTTTATTATCAAAGTTATTAACTTGTATCAATAAACATACTTTTAACATAGTCTGTGAATTGTGTTATGTGAATCCGGGAATAACGAGGAGGAATGAATGATAGTTACTAATGCAGCTTAGTTTCGCAGGTTTATATGAAAAATATCCCAAACATGAAGGGTGAAGATGACGAACAGTGAGCAGTCTCATAACTCCTATAAGCTTCCCATGTGAAGCTTAGGGATGCTCGGTAGTGACAACTTTCAGAAGTGTGATTGATTGGTTGTATATTGTTTAAACCGTTAATCTTTCACGCATATGAAGACGTCACCAATGGCGGTGAAAGGCTGCAAAATTTAGACCTATGTTCGTCGTTTATGACTATTTAACAGGGAGGGGTATTTATCGTGCCGCACATGCTTTGACACAGGGCCTCGGTTTTTTGCGGTCTAATCCGAAGGACCGCCCCATTTTGTCGCCTCTTACGAAAAGCAAGGGATACTGGGAACCTATTCTAACCCGGATCCCCACAGACATGTGAAATCTACATGTAAGTTGAAGTCCGAGATTTGAGGCTGAAACAGTTCTATATTTAACATTATGTGACTATGCACTTCTAAATAGATTAAAAATTTGCCGATCACAGAAATGATGTGCCAGCCATTACCCGATTTTCCATGGTCAGCCTATTTAGTATTAAAAAAAGTTGATGCCGTATATTAGTGGTGTGTAGTTGTATTGACCAAAGTGGATTTGAAATATCGGTCGGACAATTTGAAAAACAGATTAAATCGCTTCCACTATTCGGTTATCATACAAATGATAGCGAATCCGAGATAATTGCTTTCCTCTGTTATTTGAAAGAAGTCGTCCGTGAAAGATTCGGGGTGCGATGACGTAATCGTACATCACTTTATAAAAACTGTCCTTTGAGTCTAACGGAAACGGATATACATTTATACTTTTCCTTTAACAACCACATTAATTTACTTGTGTCAATTAAATATTCAGATATTTATGTTGTAATACAATATTGTGAGATGATGCACAAGAAGTACACATCAAATTATATTACTTACGGTGGTAAGGAGTCTCTAATAAGAACCGGGCACTTTAATTTCATGACGCACGAGTACTTGTTGGGGTACCACATGATACTTTCTGTCCATTTCATTGGAACATCTCATCTACAGATACATGTATCTATGTCACCACCCCGCAGTATCTGTATTTCATGTATCTCAGATGCATTTTCTAAAGGATTCTTAAAATAAAAATCATATCAACTAATTTTTGTTTTTAAAAATATTTTTCGGCAATTATAACATTTCAAGCACTATATACATCTAGAGACATGAAGAATTACACACACACCTCAAAACAATTAAAATATCACATGATAGAATGGAAAAATTGGGCCCATAAAAAGATTTCTGAAAAGGTGCACCAAATATATCGTTTTAAAACCAATTTGTTTTATTGTTCAGTTTATCAGGATTATGAAATATTTACTTCCGTGAATAATTTCCATGTACTACAATAATCCGTTGAAGATCAACTGGGTTTATTTCATTCATTTCGTGCTCAATGTATTTACGTCCTCCAGGAGCAGATTAATGCTTAAACAAGTTCACGGAGCGCGGCCTTCCCTTTGTTGGTGGTTGTTTGACGACGTTAATTCCTAAGTTTCGTAAAATAAAACATATTCTCTGAAACTTTTTGTGCTAGTTGTATTTTTCAAATATTGACGCAAGTGCAAATGCTGAAATCTATTGGAACTGCATGTTTAGTATTGCTATTAGTTATTTTAGACCCCGAATCTTTTTGAACAATAGCAATCTTAGTTTTAAAGTGAAATCGCCGGAGAGTTGTGGTAATGAATTAGACATTTGCAAATTTGATTACTAGAAATCATACGTTATTCATCACCAATTCATATAGAGGTATTAAAATTCCCTTTGATAATTCTACAAATTGTAAAGATAGCCATTTTCTGCTGCAGTAAACAATGCGAGCAAGAATACAGATAAATATAATATGCCCATTTCAACGGCTGGAAATTCCAACAGACATAATAGTAGAATGTTAATATACGAAATGAACATCATTTTTCAAAAACACCCATGAGGGTATGAACTGCATCACGTCACACCGGCATTTTTTTTCGTGAAGAGCTAACGCGCATTTGTCATTATTGAGTAGTGCCCGCATTCCAGTTACTTTTGTCCCTATTCTTTTCCCTTTGTGTGGTATCCGTTTTTGTTATCTCGGCTGAGATTCGCCTTGGCTGACGCCTTCACCGAATCTCGGAGCAGTCCTTCATAATTCATTTCTGGAAATTTACTTTCAGCTTCGGCCGGTTCTAGCAATTAATGTCCAAATATTCAATTAAGCCGAATCTCAGCCGAGATTACCATTTTTGAGATCCGAGTTAGAATAGGTCATCAGTACGCCTTGCTTGTCGTGTGAGGTGACTAAATGGGGCGATGAGATGAGACCGCAAAAACCGAGGTCCCGTGTCACAGCAGGTGTGGCACGTTTAGATCCTTACCCGCTCAAAGGCCGTAAGCGCCGAGCATACATGTAGGTCTAACTTTTGCAGCCCTTCACCAGCAATGGTGACGTCTCCATATGAGTGAAAAATCCTCGAGAGGGACGTTAAACAATATACAATCAATGTCTTGAGTTAGAGGTCAGAATCACCTTGAAAGACACTAAATTGCATTCTTTCTAGAAATTACTTACAAAATGTGAAAAATCCTATCACTTTTTGGATTGATTGATTTTATATTGTTTAACGACCCTTTCGAGAATTTTTCACTCATATGGAGACATTATCTCTGTAATAATTTTTATCGTGTGATGTCCACAGGTCGTCTGCCTCTGCCTATTTCTGGCCGTGTGATGTCCATAGGTCGTCTGCCTCTGCCTATTTCTGGCCGTGTGATGTCCACAGTTCGTCTGCCTCTGTCTATTTCTGGCCGTGTGATGTCCACAGTTCGTCTGCCTTGGTCTTTTTCTGGTCGTGTGGTTCCACAGTTCATCTGCTTCTGTAATCAACTTTTTACCTGGTCGTGTGTTGTCCATATTTCTCCTGCCTCTATAATTATCGTTGACAAGCGAAGAGCAGATCATCTGTGATCTCTGGGTATCTAATATGACGTCATTCCAGGGGAAAGCTAGAGTTTGATTGATTGTATCTTGCTTAACGTTCCTCTCGAGAATTTTTTACTCATGAAGACGTCACAAAGACCAGTGAAGGGATTCAAATTTAGACCTATGCTCTGAGTTTACGGCCATTGAGAAGTGAGGGTTCTTTGGCGTGCCTCACCTACTGCGACACGAGACATCCGATTTTAAGGTCATCTCCGATGACCCGTGACATTCACACCTGGTGCCGAGCATTTGGCAATGGAACTGTCACTACCTGTGTCTATCGTGGCCGCCGGGATTCAAACCCCGACCTTTAGCATGCGGGGCGAACGCTCTACCTCGAGGGGATATTGCTTCACCGTGTCTTTCTAGAATGTCTACTGGAAAATGAACAACAACGCTCATTTGATAAATGAATGTGAAGAAAACTTTGTATGTTTAACCTGCTGTGTGAAATGTATATATATGCAGTATGTGTATAACTTCATGTGTGAAATGTTTCTGTTCACGGTGTGTATATAACCTGCTGTGTGAGATGTATATATTCACTCTGTGTATAACCTGCTGTCATTTTAGACCTTGATTATGGACACCAGTTTAAACAAGCATTTTGAGAGTATTGCATAGCAATACATAGTCCCCTACAGGTCGCAAAAATTATTGGACCGCAACAGAATTCAAAGTTCATTATGTAAGTTTTGGTAAAGAGGAAAATTGGGGAACCAGGATAGGAAAGGTTGGAAATCAACTATTATCCGTAACAAAGCAATGTACTAAATATTGTTTTATGAAAAACAAATCTCTCCCCAGCTCCCGAAATTGAAAGTGCTCCAAATGAAACCTCCTCCCCTGAATGTACTGCATGGTATGGAGCAGAAAACGTGAGCTGGAACATAGACATTATGAACTCCGATAAGCCACATAGAAGTGTTTCACAAACTGTTTTATACCCTCCACCCCTCAGATCCATTATAACTTTAAGGATAACAATTGAATCCTCCTGTCCCTACAATATGCACATCTGCAAATGGCATTGAAATATCGTATAAAATTTCAAGTCTTTCGGATAAGCCATATATGAGAAGCATTCACAAGCTATTTTAGCATCGTCCACCCCTCTTAGATCCACTATAACGTTTAGAAAAAATAACTTGACCCTCCTGTCCCGACAATATGAACATCTGCAAATGGCAATGAAGCATTGTACAAAGTGTCAAATCAATCTGATAAGCCATATAGGAGAAGTGTTCAAAAGCTATTTTACATCCTCCACTCCTCTTAGATCCACTATAACTTTTAGAGAAATAATTGGATCCTCCTGTCGCGACAAAATGCACATCTACAAATGACAATGAAGCACTGTACAAAGTGTCAAATCTATCTGATAAGCTATATAGGAGAAGTGTTCACAAGCTATTTTACTTCCTCCACCCCTCTTAGGTCCACTATAACTTTTAGGGAAATATTTGAATCCTCCTGTCCCACCAATATGCACATCTGTAAATGACAATGAAGCATTGTACAAAGTTTCAAGTCTATCTGATAAGCCATATAGGAGGAGAAGCGATCACAAGATTTTGGTAACAGACAGACGGATGGACGGACAGACAGTACAAAAACAATATGAGTGGAGACGTAAATATCTGCAAGAACATAGAGAGAGAAAGTGGAAAACTGATTTGACGGACGGACCTAAATTCCCCTTCGATTTCATCGGTAGGGCACAAATAAATATATTTCGATACATATGAGATATTTGTCAAAGTAAACCACACTGAAGCTTCAAGGTGAGTACGTGTTATAATTAGGACCAATGGATATCTGTCTCATTTAATTCGTCTTCGGAAAGATCCCACAACACCAATATGGCTGTTTTACGACTGCGGCGATATAATGGCACTTTCATATATTTCATTACATGCTAAATTCTCTGATAAAAGTACATAAAAAGTAACTTTGGTTATAATTTGGTAGAAAAGTTCAGATGATGCGTTTTCTCTCGCGGCCTGTGTCGCCAAAGGTCAAAAGATATGAAAAATGTTAATTAGTGCTTTTCTCTTGAAGCCTGTTCAGAAAACCCCATCTGGTTCATTCTTGCTTTAATGTATCAATGGAATAAGATCGGTTATATGAAATTACAAAGGCATTCATTCAAATCATGTTCACCAAGACGTTCTCCAATACCTTGACGTTGTTGGGAGACATCAGATTTCAATCAAATTAACAGAAAATTGGCATTTCCATACAAACAACTTTGAAAAAAAAAAAAAATTGTCATTAATTTTAAAACTTGTTAACAATAACTCTTTAATACTCAATCTTTATAAGCACTTAAATGTTTGGGAGAGCATGATGCTGTATTTGTCTTGATCTTCACGCAATGATTATATCGTACGTTGTTTGCTTTGCATTATGATCCCTGGTCGAAAGAACTGAAAAATAGATTTTGCTCTGTTTTAAATCGCTATATTGAGACATAGAATTTTAATGACCTTGGGGAAACATATGTATCTATAGACACTACGGAGATGATAATATGACTTGCTGATGTGTGAGTTTAAAATTTGCGGTAACTTATAATTTTTAGACACCACGGAGATGATAATAAGTTTTGGAAATTATGAAGTGTTAATTTCAATTATTTCTTTGAATTGAATAATTTCGGATTGGTTGTTAAGAGTAGAGGTGACTTCCAGGAGAACCGTCCAGTATAAGGCACGTGACTTCCAGGAGAACCTTCCACTATAAGTCACGTGACTTCCAGGAGAACCTGCCAGAATAACACCCCGGAAATTCTTCAAGTCTAAATCGTCTACGCAATAGTGTTACGGATTAATTGTATATCAAAAACTTTATGGAGGTAAAGGCTAATAAAAAGGCTGGTAGGAGGAGTTATCATAGAAACGGTTCAATAAAATAACTTCCATTATACTGTCCATTAATAATACCTATCTATAGGTAAAAATAGAGACAAATCTTCAGCTTGACATTTAAATGTAGAGGATCTGAAGAATGAAAAATGAGAGCGCTAAAACTTTACTAAACGTCTTCGTGGTACTTTTTAAAATTTTAACCTACACTGTTACCAATCATTGCAAATGAGGGAGCGTGTGTGGACTCAAAACCGTGGTTTGCGACGATGGAGACCCACAGGCCTTATCGGTCACCTGAGTACTAGTGAAAAAGTATCACTACTCCCAAGGGCTATGCAATCTAGAAAAAAAAATTACATTTTTGGTAGAGGCCTTCCTGCTCTACATCACTATGCATTAGGTTTTCTTATAGAGAAGATTTTTGAAAATTGGTTAGTTTTGTACAGTTTTTGCCCCGCCCTTATCAGACCCCAGGGGTGCAGGAATCCTGAAATTTACAATTTATGTCCCCCTTGTCCCAAAGATGCTTCATACCAAATTTGAAAAGAATTGGAATGATAGTTATCAAGAAGTTAAAAAATCTATTGTTCACACATTTAATAACTGATCATTTTGGCCCCACCCTAATACCAAACCCCTATCCCTGGAATCCTCAAATTAAAGGACTACCTGCTCTTTCTAAATATCCATTTAGTTTCAATTTAGTATCAATAGCACTAAAGAAGATATTATTTAATAAGTGTTGTACATATAAACACTTTATACCAAGTTTAGCCCCGTCCTGCGGTCAAAACCCCTACCCCAGGGGTAATGAAATTTACAATTTTAGTAGAAGACTTCTTGCTCATCATTACTATATACTCACTTTCTCTGCTATATGTCCAGGAGTAAAGAAGAAGATTTTTAAAGAAATACATCAATTTTACAGTTTTTACCCAGAAATTAAGACCTCTGGGGGGGGGGGGGGGGGTGTCATGAAATTGACAATTTCCGATACCTTCACTTACAGATGCTACATACAAGATTGGTCTAGTAGTTTCTGGGAAGAAGTTGTTAACGGACAACGCACAACGGACGCAGACCAATAGCAATAGGTCACCTGAGAAACTGATGCGGTGACCTAATTAGTATTTATAAAATAATCGAACCTGAATCTTGCCGTCAGAATCGCTTGCTGACACGATTTTCTGTTTCGAACGGATGGTGGCACCAGGTTATGTCTATGAGAAGATGAAAGTTACAAGTTAACTGAATGACCCCACAACACAAAACGCAGATTAACAAATTATATTACATTGCCATGGTAGTTCAGCAGTAACATATCATCGTACATTGTATATCGCAGATCAATGAATTTGCTATTGTACAAACATCATTAGCATTGTCTTTTATCTTTTTGCTTATTGACTTTTGGCACGAAACACAGCGTTCACGTTAACGGGGCACATGACTGAGCGATGAGCTCTGTAGCAATGGCTGCCGCAGTAAAGACTGAATAAAAAGTTTACCTCTTATCTGCTGAAGTTCACAAGTTTATTTGAAGCAGCAAAATATCTAAACCCCCCCCCCCCCCTTCATATGTCGACCCAGTTTTCTTAATGTGTCATGATTGTAGTAATTCAATCAAGTGATTTGATTTATGATGCATGGAACAAATGATATATTTTTCAGGTGAATTCCTAGGGCATTTGTTGTGTAAATGTTGAATGATTTCAGCTATGCTTTGTAAAGAGCGGTGTAATCCACGATATGCGCTGGCGTGCGATAGTCCATGCGAACACATTCCAAAGACAGCAGATACAATTCCAAAACACATACAAACAGAAGAACTTGCAACAATCAGATATCAACATGAAAGGAATATAGGGAGAAGTATGACGTCATACTTAATGTAAATATTGCAGAATGATTGTCATTGTTAAGGTCAATACATCGCTTTAGCTAACTGGCAAGTATAATATTCAAATTGTACTACGCATATTATAAAGCAAGGTTGACTAGACAATAATGTTTTTATCATATGATTGAAAAATTAAAAACGTCAAACCCGGTTACTAGATCTTACGACCTGGTTGGTCATCTTTGTTTACAGCTGGAGTGTAAGACATAGTTGAAAATGGTTTCAGAAGCAACTTTTCATTGGACAACCAAAACAAAAACCAATCGTATCAATTTTGAAAACTTCCAAATTATATTTTTAATGTTCCGATGTTAGAAAACCAAATATATACCAAGATATCAATTATGTATTCACCTTGAAAGCAGACGGAGGTTAATGAAACGGTCTTTCTTTCTTTTTTTTCCAGTGTGTAAGGTATCAGATAATCAAGAAGCTTAGAATTATCATTCATATGATACGAGGATCATTTGTGCAGGATATACATGTATAACTCTGGAAAAAAAATGCATAAAATTCTTGCAGAGATAGCTGCATCGTCGGAAAACCACGGTTGATTACGCTTCGTTCCTCTCTCTATCACCCGTGGGTCCATTCATTCCTACTCACTCGTTCTCATGAATAATTAATGAGGCAATTTGATTGGGCGCTCATCGTATACCCTGAGCGAATTTGTCCAATCAAAAAGACGTTTTCATTATCGATATACAACTGTTGTGATAGCAAAGTTAAGTTAATGCTAACTTTAAAAACCGAAGAGTTCCGTTACTATAACAATTACTTTGATTGGACTATATGTTTAAATGTTTATTCATGAGAACGAGCGAGTAGGAATGAATGGACCCACGGGTGATGGAGAGAGGAACGAAGCGTAATCAACAGTGGGTTTCCGACGATGAGATTGCTGTAGCCCAAACTTTATTGCGCAACGGCTACCTATGCGATAATTTTATGCCAAACAATTCTGCTCAGTACCCTTTGCTTATCGTATGAGACAAATAAATGGGACGCGGTACTTCGGATGAGACAGCAAAATCCGAGGATCCGTGTCACAGTAGATGTGGCACGATAAAAATCCCTCCCTGCTCAAAGGCCGTAGGCCTAAATTTTGCAACCCAGCAATAGTGACGTCTCTATCTGAGTGAAAAATTTCTCGAGCAGGGCGTTAAACAACATACAACCTACTAACCAAACTTCATTGTAATTTAAAACTCGTGTGGACAGAGCTTCATTTCCTCATCGAAAGTAGAGCGAGATATAAATATAAAAGTTCTAGATTAAAATAAAAGATAAGAAAAAGTCCTAGATTAAACGGCTACGCAGGAATTTGATTTGAAGACAGTGAACAATTCAAAAATTCATTTAAAGTATAATCCATTCTTGTACAAGTATCTTTAGCACGGGTAATATTATTGAAGAGGAAGAATACATGACCATAATGGCGAATTCCTTCCGAAACATGCCGTGGAGGGATCCGGGTTAGAATAGCTCCCCATTACCCATTACTTGTCGTAAGAGGCGACTAAATGGGTCGGTCCTTCGGATGAGACTGCAAAAACCGAGATCCCGTATCACAACAGGTGATCCCTCCCTGCTCAAAGGCCGTAAGCGTTGAGCATAGGGCATAGGCCCTTCGTCGATAATGGTGACGTCTTCATATGAGTGAGAAATTCTCACAATCAATCATTCCGAAACACGAATGGAAAATTAGGCATCAGCAGTATGTCCCTTGTCCTATTGAATTTGATACCTAGCCGGATTTCTTGTTGTATTAATGTGTCCACTACTTACAATGTACATGTGAATCGTAGGTTTTCAGCAGAGATTCTAAATTGCGGGTAAAACTGCCTTTTTATTTTTGTAAAAGAAGGTAAATTTAAATGTTTTCCATTTTAAAATATTGTAGATATCTTCCACTTTCCATCCATATACGTTTTCTCTGGTGCATTATTCCTGGACACGAATTGTGCTCCTTTGTTAGCTGACCTGTTTTTATATTCATATGAAGCAGAATTTATTCAAAAACTTCTACGTGAGAAAAACATCTCTTGCGTGGCCTTCAATTCGACATTTAGATTATATCGACGACGTTTTATCTATTAACAATGCTAATTTTCATTCATATGTCCACAGAGTCGTCCACGTCTGCTTCATAGAATGATTTTGCTGTTTTCCGCCACACTCAACAATTGTTCAGTTATCTGGTGGCGCCCAGTTTTATATTGGAGGAAGAAACCCAGATACAATGTACCTGGGAAGTGAAACTTTTTCACTTACCGGCGCGAGCGGGATTCGAACCCGCGCCGACCAGATGAGAGGCCGTGTGATTTTAAGCGCGATGCTCTAACCACTCGGCCACGAAGGTCCCCTCATCTGCTTCATATTTAGATATTTTATTGAAAATAGAAATTAACGGCAAACTATCAACTCAACTATTATGATTTCAGCTTCTCCATCGTCAATTTCCCATATTTATGTAGGAATATTCCATTATCACCTGTATAATTATGGTGTTTATATTTCTCAACTGATTCGGCACGCAAGAGCCTGTTCTGCATATGATCAGTTTTTAAATCGAGGCAGCCTACTGACAAAACAAATTGATGGTGCAGGGGTTTCAACAGTCTCGTTTAAAGTCAGCATTTCGCAAATTCTATGGTCGTTATAACAATCTGGTTTGCCATTACGACCTATCATTGGGTCAAATGCCGTCTGACTTGTTTCCTGCCGATTGTTAGGTCGTTCTTGGCACACTAATTTGACTGCGGATAACTCCGTTTACCTGATCAAGATATAGGGTCCATGACGGGTTTGACCGATCAACAGGGGATGCTTACAATTCGTAGGCACCTGATCCCACCTCTGGTATATCCAGGGGTCCGTGTTTGCCCAACTCTCTATTTTGTTATGAGATTGATCACTGTTCGTTATCTTCACCTTTCATTCCTATTTTGAATTTGTATGTGTGTGACAAGAAAATGAATATATACTGAACTAATCGTAATTCTAACTTCTTAAAGAACGGATTTATTATGAACCTAAAATTTAGCGAATACATGCGTCTTTAACAACATTGTTACAGAGAGCATAAAACTTTAGCTGGCACTTATTAACGTAGTTCCACACTCCTGTGATGTCATAGGATTTTGCAAAGTCAATGATTTAATGATAGGAACATAAATGTTGTTGGAATCTTTTTCAATAGTTATTGTAAAAAAATCTTGTTATCCATGAAATATTTCAAAATTCTTAGTTATATTTGAATAGTCAATGATATGTTTCAAAATATTGAATCCAATGACAATAACTCATTCAATTATTTATCAAGTCCACAATGCGATAGATTTCCTTTATTTTTGACAAACATTTTACCAAGGTGATAAGGAATCATTATCTGTGTCTTTTCATGAAATTACATAAAATTTTAATCCCGAGTTATTTTAAATAGCTCAGCTGTATGGTGCCAGACTTCAGTTTTTGATGGGGGTATACATAATCTGGAAGCTATCGATTTGAAATTATTAAGGAAAGGTATGGATTTTTTCCCATGAATAACTATAATAGATGTAACTCTACTAATATAAACAGAAAAAATGATATGTAAACCATGCTATAAGGAAAATGCGTCCACGTTTGTTTGTTTTTTAACATTTTGGGGAATAACGCTAATTCAATAATTTTGCACATATTATTCTAAAACTTGATGAGCATATTGAAAATGACATGTGTTTTAGTTATTGACATGTTTCCCGATAAATAAATGCAATTCAAAAAATATTTTGTTGTTTTTATATTAAAATAACAACAAGTAACTGTTTCCAATTAATTTCATAAAAATCTACATCGGGGTATATGACTTTAGTGGTGTATGTAATGAAAATTAATATGGAAACCCTGAACTGTTTTGCCTTTTTTCATTACTCTGAATGTTAATTTATTGATTCCAAACAAAAAAATGTAACCCAAACCACAAAAATCCAGGACTAAGGACCCACCTTAAAGAACATAACTTTTACCTTTATCCGATGTCATGTTAAATTACGTTTTCCATAACAAGCAAACCTTTAGCAAACGCGAACCTTTAGCAAACACATCCCGTGGGGATCCGGGTAAGATTAGGTCCTCAGTGTCCCTTGCTTGTCGTAGGAGGCGATTAAATGGGGTGGTCCGTCGAATGAGACCGCAAAAACCAATGTCCAGTGGCATAGCAGGTGTGACACGATAAAGATCCCTCCTGCTCAAAGGCCGTAAGCACCAAGCATATGCCTAAATTTTGCAGCCCTTCACCGGCCATGGCGTCGTCTCCAAATGAGTGAAAAATTCTCAAGTGGGACGTTAAACAAGATACAATCAATCAATTTAGCAAACACGCGTACATGCATGTGCTCTGACGTTGTTATTTTAAAACACTGAAGTTCCTAATTGACAACATCTATTCTTCCAAAAGTCTGCTGGAATTCACATGGACACAGATTGTGCTCCTTTATTAGCTGACCTGTTTCGAATTCTTATGGGGTAGCATTTATAGTTTTTAAAAGCTCGTCTACTGGAAACGAAATTTCTTAAACTCAACATTTAGATATCTTGACGAGAATCCATCTATCAACAATATTCATTTCCATTCATTTGTTGATTCGTTATATAGCAGTGAACTCGAAATAAAAAAAAAACACCATAAAGTCTTCCACATCTGCTTCATAATTGGCTGTTTTACAATTATATTGCATCAATTTGCAGCTAAAGCTTCATTTATAATGTTTTTTCAACATGACATATATAAGCAAAACAAACAGTGATCAATCTCACAAATTTTATAAAAATACAAAATTGAGAGCAGGGCAAACACTGACACCTCTGGAAACACCAGAGATGGGATCAAATGTCTAGGGGAAGTAAGCATATTCTCTGTGTTGACCAGCCATACTCAACGTGATTCCTGTAGCATGATCAGGTAATTAAAGTCAAATTTGGTATGTAAAGAACGACTTATAGTATAAAGCACATTCGACCTAATAATAGGTTGTATTTGCAAAACGACCATATAGAATTTGCGAAATGTTGACTTGAAAAGAGACTGTTGAAACCCCAGTCACGTCAGCTTATTTGTCAGTAGCATGTCTCAATTTAAAGCTGTATGACCCGATGTTCATGTATTATTTTTGTACATAATTACTTTAAAGCAGATTAATTACTTTATAAAGTTATTAACTTTCCCTTAATTACATGCTTGAAAACATCTGCATGTAAAAGAAAACAGTGCGAATATTATTTAGAAAGTAAATATAGTGGCTACATATATAAATCATCCCATAATAGACGTCTATAAATAGACCCACGCGCGTCAGGGGAATCCCAACATGATGTATTAACTCATACGCAACTGTCTAGTTTTAAGGCTGAAAGAGCGTAAAACAACGAATTACTAAAAGGTACTTGATATTTTTATTTCTATTAAACTTATGGTGCGGTACTGTTATAACAAAATACACAGCTTTACACAGATAAGACCACCAATGATTCGAAAGTTTGAACTGGTCACGTGACTGTCACTTGAAATGTCAGAGTGACGCGGTTATTTGTAAACATGATTTAAAATCAAATTATTTGGATTAAAACAGGTGAAATAATTTATGATGTGTCGTACAGTCTCATAACTACATATGTGCGATGATTTAATAGCGTTTTCACGAGATGGAAAAAAATATTGTAATTCGGACCATACAACTTTAAGTGATTGAATGATTATTTCTTTTCACGTCCTGTCGAGAATTTTTCACTTATACTGAGCTGTAGGTAAAGTACCACAAATTTAAACCAATGCTTAGCGCTCAGGGCCGTAGTAGTGAGGGTTCTTTGTCGTGCAAACGCCTGCCGCGAACACGGGACCTCCGATTTTAAGGTCATATCCGTAAGACCTGTGATTCTCACTTCTAAATGCAGACCGTTCGAAGAGGGAGCAATCACTACCTATGTTAACGGCTTGTGTTTCTTATGGCACGAGCGGGGCTCGAACTCACGACTACCCTGTTACGAAATGAACACTCTACCACTGAGCTACCGCGACCGGTGTGTCTCAATTTAAGAATTCATTATATACATAACTTGCTCTCACGTATCGAATCAGCTGGGAGACATAAACACCATATGCAGGGGATAATTAAATATTTCTACATTTAATAAAGGAACGTGACGATGCAGAAGCTATTCATCCCATTTCTCATGTCTATTCACATTGACCATGAACCATTAGCTGACATATGTTTGGGAATATCATATTTATTTAAATGATGTATTTCATTTTTTAAAATACACAAGGGTATATACATTTACCCTCATGTATTTTCAATACTGATTTGATTTTTTTGAAATTTATATTCTGCTTTAATTTCTTTCTGAATTTTCAGCCGTTTAAATTGACGTACTATATTTATCAAGACTGGGTGCATTGTTTGCAACTGCAATGTATTCATGATTACAATTTGTCAAAGGTGTTGGAGGCAACAACGTTGGTTGGCTGATTGTACATGTATACAATCTAATTAAATTCAGACTTCTTAGATCCGCGCCGTATACTCTGTATTGTTGCGTCTTAGGATCCGATTTTAATCAGATTGTACATGCATATCTTTTAAATTCCCGCTCGAGTATTTCTCACTCATATGGATACGTCACCATTGCCGGTGAAGGGCTACAAGATTTTGGCCTATGCTCGGCGCTTACACGGCCTTTGTATTGAGCAGGGAGGGATCTTTATCGTGCCACACCTGCGTCACGCAGGGCCTCGGTTTTTACGGTCTCATCCAAAGGACCGCCCCATTTAGTCGCCACTTATGTCAAACAAGGGGTACTAAGGACCTATTTTAACCCAGATCCTCCACGGGACCAAAACCATTGGAAATGTAAATATATAGACTGTGACTTTGTACAACACATGTGATAGATAACAACATTTTGTCTTGAACGGCGAAGCCTTAGTTATCATATGTTAAAGAACATTGTACCTGGACTGTGAGAATTTAGCTGTACAGCATGTTTCTGGTGACATGAGTGATGTCACAGATGACTGAATCTTGATACATGCGCCAAATGTAACAGAGACATTTTTATGCCTCTGGTGGGATTTGAAAAGTCTGACATTTTACTCAAATTTTCACTGCTGAAATTAAAGAAAACTTAAACTTAAGTTTGAGATTTTTTCGAGAAATCCATGCCTGAATGTGTTTGTTTTCGTTCTTATTTCAGACAGAATATCATCACAGCTAAATTAAAGCAGCAAGTCCGGAGTAAAAAAAAATCTTGATAAGCATTGAACAGTATTTATCTGGTCTCATTAAATTGGTTGCAATCCGTCAGAATGACACACATTAAACGTCACAGTCAGTTTAACACTTTAAACAAACTCGATGTCTAGTAGAACTGTAAAGACATTCAACTTTCATCTGCGGATAAAATTGATGATTCTAAGTCGGTTATGGGTAGCACGAGTTATCGATTGCATTAATTGCAGTTTTCAAGATTTCGCACAATATAATAACATTGTATGTCCCTGTTAACTCGTAAATATCACAAATGTGAATAAACAAACACCTACTTAAAGTTCATCATGAACAAATGATTACTATTGAATGATTGATATCTGAATGAACCTTGAGGGTAAATCGTAATGGTTTGTTTAATATTCTGTGAAAATGTTTGAAATGATACCACGCTCATCAATGATCTATTACAATAACCATTAGGGATAGCAAATGCACTCCTGTAAACATTTGTATCGCGTAATAAAATCCCAAACCCGAGTCACAATAGCACCAGATCTAAGAAAGACAATGTTCTCTATACATTTTGCATGACTAATTATCTCTATTACTATTGAAGACCTTATTGATTTACCTATCAATTAGTCCATGAAGGAAGGAAAATATACAATTAATAATTCATTCTCAGAAATTGTTTAATTTACGAAAATACTTTTTCATGACTTTTATTTTAATCTTCACACAGTCACATCAGCCATAACAATGCAAATGAAAGTTAAATTGATAGAAGGAACATAAAGCTTATTATTAATATCGCATATTATATGTACTGTAAAAACAAAACAGGCATATTGAGTTTTTCTCTCTTTATTCCACATTTATATAAAACTGATTGTATAAGGTCCCCGTTGGAAATAAGATTAGGGCTACCGTTAGATGTTAAATATTAGTTATCACGTCAATTGTATGTTTCATAGTTTTCAGCATAGTGTGTAAGATTATGTTCTAATATTCAATAATATGCTTTCTTTCGTGTTTTATCCGGTGATGAAGGTAGCAAGTTATGAAGAAAAAACAATTCATAACCTGTGTTAGCGGGTTATGCATATTTTGTCTGCAATGATCACCGATAAAACAAAGAACGACATTTTATTGTTTATGTTTATATTTTTTGTATTTGTTTTCTAAAGATAAACTAGATTTAAGTACTACAATATCATATCGTTGATCCTTTGAACTTGGCGGCGCTACATACATGGGTTTGGTAATGATTTCAGGAATGGGTAGTACTAAAAAACGGATTGAACTGGTTTGCAACAAACATGTAGTCATTGTCGCAGATGAAAGCAATGTAAATTTCAAAAGAAATATCAGAGAAAAGATTGAGTGAATGTTAATATATCTTGATGAATTTCTTTATTATGACACTCTATGGTCTTTTTACCCGAATAACATGAAAACATACGTACAATAGATTTAATCAGCTGACAGTTCTATATATATAAAACTCATTACCGGCATGTATATACCATGATAATTCCAGTGTTATTTATTACAAGTGTTTTGATTGGACAAAAATAAAGCTGAACAAGAGTTTACACATCAATAAATCCGAAAACGCGATGTATTCATACACGCCTGAAAACAAATAACATAGTGCGGGGAAACTATTCAAATTTTTGCAATTGTTAATGAAGTGAATGAATTGGAATTATAAGAATCAAACATTCTTTTTGAAGAATTTATCGATGTTTAAACTCCGGCCATTTTAATCACAAACTTAACATAAAAGTGCTTCGCACTTTTATTCAGTTTGTGAGTAAAATGTCCAGAGTTTACACATCGATAAATTCTTCAAAAAGAATGTTTAATCCTATATTATAGATAATAGCAAACAATGTATATCATATTTTCGAATTCTCATGTTCCTAATAAATCTTTAATTTCTCACAGCAGGGAAAACTACGTATCCTATGGAAGCCATATCACCGTTCTTTATTTCTATGAGGTGAATACGATAATTAAAAAACCCGAGGACGGTGACTTTAACCAAGTCCGAATGGTGAAATAAACGGGTATCATCGTAGTCACCTATATTTACTGTAGTGTATCATATAAATAATTAAACTATTCACACAAGTCGGATTTCCTCGCCCTTCTTATTAAATGAACATACAATTGTATATTGGTCGAAGTTCGACAAAATGCTCTGTCCATTAAGTACCGTATGTACGGACTATTTACTTATAACTTCGTTGGCGGTTAGGCAACTTCTAAAACCTCGTCATTTGGTTCATAAATGGATGCCGCCCTGTGGCACCGAATACTTTTCAAGAATACAGTGTGGGGTGTTTTTTTTTCATTAAAAGCGCACTTCAGGAAACTCCGTAACCGCTGGGTTTCGTTTATGTCACTGCCGTTTTCCGTGCTGCCGATTGACTTGGAGTAAACACAGGGCTGTAGCCTTGTTAAATATTGACGTTTCGGTCAATCATAAAGCAGTAGATTACTAATTCATATAAACCTTCTAATTTGAAAAAAATATCCTTTAATTACTCATAGATATATAGTAAGTGCAAGGAAAGACATTTAATGACAAGAGTGTACAGGTATTAATTTTGTTTTTAACATGACGGTTCCTTATATTTATTTCATCCATTATCTTAGAGAAGATTAACAATGTCTCTGTACAAGATTGTGTCCATGCTAGGTTATAATTCTGTACCGAAGTCCCACGTGTTTCTCATTCATCACGTATTCTCATTTCCTTCTTCTGATTACAACAAAATTCACACTATCCACACCTCTTTGGAATTCAATAATAGACTTTATGTGGCGTGTACGTGAGTGTGCTTTTCTCTCTTTAATCTACGTGAAAGCTTGAGAACGGGAACTACTACGCCCATTAAGTCTAATGCATTAAATCCATTTCGAATATGGTCAATCGTTCCTCCATCTGGAATCCCAAGTTAAAGATATAGTAAATTTTCAAACAAAGTGATGTAAATTAGCAATGCGACACTTTCACTATTGCTTGATTTAAAGAAAAACGCGTTTCAGTGTTCGACTTAGTTTAATGAGGTTTTCGATGAATTTCTGATAACAATATCGATAACTGCCCTGCTGGTTGATGGATTAACAACATGCAGAAGCATTTCATGAAGCGAAATCACGGATATGTCTAATGAGAGTTGTCCTGGGTCATCGTAATATTAACAAAGGACCCATCATAGTCAAGAGACAGGCATGTTTCTGAAGCCTGTATAAACGTCCTCCCTGTGTCGTGTATGTGAGTATGATGAAGAATATGACATACTGTGTGCTAGGTAACGCTACAATCATTAATTTTCGTTGGAGTCAATTTTCATGGAAAATTTTGGGACAAATTCAAAGTTGTCGATTTTAAAACGAGGCTAAAATTGCAAATGAGTTTTATAGTTCAGTTCTGTTGAGTGAAATTACAAAATGAATAAATGCAGCATTCAATATTTTATCAGCAGTGTGAATTTATTCAACCATACACCCTTAGGTATTCTAGCTACCACAGCGAATTCCACTGATCGCAATTGTCTATACAATACAGCAATATCGGATACATTACTATTAATGCTGATACACCGTTGTTTTGACTGAACTTTAGCATGTATTTGCAATTATTACCATTTTTACAACAGACTGTGATTCATATGGGGCATGTGGTTTATAGCGACGAAGCAACATGTATTCAGAATACCTTTCTTACATTAGTCTGTAGTAGTAAACAAGACAACCCCTTGCAAAGAAGTGGATGACCTCTTTTCAAGGTACGCCGTCAGACTGACCATGTAAATTGCGGGAAAATTTCAAAGTCAGTTAAGGTGGGTCCTTAGTCCTGGATTTTTGGGGTTTAGCTATCAGTTTTGTGTTTGGAATCAATAAATTAACATTCAGAGTAATGATAAAAGGCAAAACAGTTAAGGTTTTCCATATTAATTTTCATTACTGGCACTACTGAAGTCATGTACCCCTATGTAAATTTTTATGAAATTAATTGGAAACAGTTATTTGCTGTTATTTTAAAACAAAAACAACAAAATATTTTTTGAATTGCATTTCTTTATCAGGAAACATGTCAATAACTAAAACACATGTCATTTTCAATATGTTCATCAAGTTTTAGAATAATATGTGCAAAATTATTGAATTAGCGTTACTTCCAAAATGTTAAAAAACAAACAAATGTGGACACATTTTTCTTATAGCATGGTTTACATATCATTTTTTCTGTTTATATTAGTAGATGTACATCTGTTATAGTTATTTATGAAAAAAAATCCATACCTTTCCTTAATAATTTCAAATCTATAGCTTCCAGAGTATGTACACCCCCATAAAAAATTGAGACCTGACACCATACAGCTGAGCTATTCAAAATCACTTGTGGATTAAAATTTCATGTAATTTCATGAACGGACACAGCTAATGATTCCTTATCACCTTCGTAAAATGTTTGTGAAAAATAAAGGAAATCTATCACATAATGGACTTGATAAATAATTTAATGAAAACAGAGTTATTGTCCTTGGATTCAATATTTTGAACCATATCATTGACTATTCAAATATAACTAAGACTTTTGAAATATGTTATGGCTAACAGGATTTTTTACAATAATTATTGAAGAAGACTCCAACAAAATTTATGTTCCAGTCATTAAATCATTGACTTCGCAAAATCATATGACGTCACAGGAGTGTGGAACTACATTAATCACAGACTTTTACTTTTGATAATACATGGGTGGCTGCCAGATGCTCGAGCTCTGCAATGTTTGAGTGAACACGTAACAGAGAATGGAAAAGATGCAAGTAATTTGACAATTCTGAACAAGACATAAAATCCACGTGACGCATGATTCATTCAATATTTCTTAACCTTCTTCAGATTGGCTGATTTGAGAAAATATTTGTTTTCACATTCTGGACAAAGTGTGTAGAGTTCATCTTGGTAGAAGAAACTCAAAATCTTGGTCGCTACCAGGTATATTTTTACGCATCCTAGATGTCTTTAGAATAACTTAGTCAATTGATTTTAAAACGATCTGAACTGAAAATGATTTTCTATTCATAGCATGATTAAGAAATTAGTTTAAATGACTGTTAATTGATGAATGATAAAACTGACTGAAAACAAGAATTAACTTGAAGTTCATTTTGTAATATCAGTTTGAAATGGCCGATATCGCAATGGTTATTTATCGACATAACAATTTCTTTGTCACACAGCAATGTGTTTATTCCGTTCCCGTTGTCACATAACAGTGTGTTTATTCCGTTCCCGTTGTCACATAACAGTGTGTTTATTCCGTTCCCTTTGTCACATAACAGTGTGTTTATTCCGTTCCCTTTGTCACATAACAGTGTGTTTATTCCGTTCCCTTTGTCACATAACAGTGTGTTTATTCCGTTCCCGTTGTCACATAACAGTGTGTTTATTCCGTTCCCGTTGTCACATAACAATGTGTTTATTCCGTTTCCTTTGTCACATAACAGTGTGTTTATTCCGTTCCCTTTGTCACATAACAGTGTGTTTATTCCGTTCCCGTTGTCACACAGCAATGTGTTTATTCCGTTCCCTTTACTAGGACTTTGTGTCAACAATGTTCATATCGTCAATGTTCACTATGCTGATATGACAATGTATTTATATTGAAAGCATACTGTAAGTTGTGTTTATATTGAAAGCATACTGTAAGCTGTGTTTATATCGAAAGTATATTGTAAGCTGTGTTTATATTGAAAGCATATTGTAAGTTGTGTTTATATTGAAAGCATATTGTAAACTATTTTTATATTGAAAGTATATTGTAAGTTGTGTTTATATTGAAAGCATATTGTAAACTATTTTTATATTGAAAGTACATATTGTATATTGTAAGTTGTGTTTATATTGAAAGCATATTGTAAACTATTTTTATATTGAAAGTATATTGTAAGTTGTGTTTATATTGAAAGTATATTGTAAGTTGTGTTTATATTGAAAGTATATTGTAAGTTGTGTTTTTATTGAAAGCATATTGTAAACTATTTTTATATTGAAAGTATATTGTAAGTTGTGTTTATATTGAAAGCATATTGTAAGTTGTGTTTATATTGAAAACATACTGTAAGCTATTTTTATATTGAAAGTATATTGTACGCTGAACGCCCTATCCAGTGTATCCATCCGAAAAGGCTAGTAATTCCGTTCCTTACCTAATCTGTGTCGTATATTATAAACCTTATGTTGTAGCAGCTTGTGAACCACGGCAAAGTCCACCGAGATTTTATTGCCAATTGGCATGGAATAAAATATGGACTTTGCCGTGGTTATCTGTATGTCAGTTTATTAATATGTTGTACGGTGTGACCGTTGAGACGAGCGAAGCCCATTAACATCTTGCAACACGACTTTTATCCGCCTCTTCATTTAACGCGGGAAATATAACGCACTTGGTGTAAACAGTTACAAATTGTGACGTCACATTAGCTGCAATGTTTTTTCTTCTTCTCTCAAACCAAGCAAAAACAAAAATTTTGAAGCTATGAGAAAGCTTGTCTGGAATTTAAAAACGTTTATGGTACTTTATAAACAATCTAATTATTTTAATTACGGGTTTGTCAATGAAGTATACCGCAGTGACGGCGACATTTTGCAGAAGCATTATGGGTAATACTCATCTTTTTTCAGCTGAAGAAGAGCAAATCACGTGACTCATGTGTAATCATTGGAGCGAGCTCGTCGCGACGCGAGCTTCGCTCGCTATAAGCTGCTGCAACCCAGGGTTTACAATATACGTGACAGAATAGTAAAAGAACTGTAATTTCTATAGACATAGACCAAGGTATCAGTCTGAGGCTGTCGAGATGTCTGAATAATGACGTAACATAAACATAAAAAATAACTAGTCATACCAGATCAACTTGCTTTTCCGCATAAGAAAAAAATGCAAGATGGCGCAATAGCACATTAATTTTCTCCTGAAAAGATAACTCTGATCAGTTAGTAGTTGGTTGATTGTCTGTTTTATGTCCCATCGAGAATTTTGTCTTCCCTCCTCCAGGGGGAGACATTGTTTTTGTACTTTCTGTTCGTCTGTATGTCACAAAATCTTGTGAACGTTTCTCCTATATGGCTTATTGGAAAACTTGAAACTTTGTACAATGCTTCATTGTACTGCACATTGTTGGTACGGGGGATGTGATTATTTTCCTAAACGTTATAATGGATCTAAGAGGTGCGGAGGATGTAAAATAGCTTGTGAACACTTCTTCACCTATATGGCTTATCCAATTGACTTACGAATTTGTACAATGCTTCAATGCCATTTGTAGATGTGTATATTATAGGGACAGGAGGATACAATTTTTACCCTTAAAGTTATGGTGGATCTGAGACCTAGAAAGTAAACTAGTTTGTGAACACTTATTCTCCTATATGGCGTATCAGAGTTCATAATGTCTCTGTTCCTGCCCATGCTTTCTCCTCCACACCATGCCATGAAGTACATTAAGGGGAGGAGTTTCATTTGGTGCATTTCCAATTGGAGAGCAGGGGAGACATTTCTTTTTCATAAAGACAATCTCTAGTTCTTCACTCATATTGTGACGTCACCAGCTGTACGTGAAGTAGCACAAATTTAGACCTATACTTAGCGCTCAGGGTCGTGCCAACACTGCCGCGAAAAGAGACCTCCGTTTTAAAAGGTTATGAATATTTAAAATACCCGTGATACTCACTTCTATATGCCGAGCGTTTGGCGAAGGAGTAGTCACTACCTATGTTTACATCTTAGGTTTGACGCGGTCTTGGCATGAGCGGGACTCGAACTCACGACTTCCAGGTTCCGAAGCAAACGCTCTATTACCAAGCTCCCGCTACTGGTATGTTTAGGTTAGAATTGGTTTTAGGATTTTGGTCTGGAATAGGTTTTGGTTGGCCGGGTAGGGTGAACGAAGCGAATTTTGATTAAAGTGGAGAGCGATATATGGTTGTTTGTAAGTATCGAAGTCGATGCCAACAGTGTAGAATTGTTAACATCGCGGTGTCTTCCATATGAACAATGTCGACAACGTAAGTGGCACGATGTGGATACGATACTGTCGATATCGCGATGTCGAGGATTACGACATGAGAGAGAGAGGTAGGGTAATCATTATTACGATGTTGACATGGAAGAATAGTCCGATGTTCCTAATATGACGATGTTGACATGGAAGAATAGTCCGATGTTCCTAATATGACGATGTTGACATGGAAGAATAGTCCGATGTTCCTAACATGACGATGTTGACGATGCTACTTCACAGAGAAGACGGTCACAATGAAGACATAATATCGATCTGATATTTCGACACGCTATCGATCCGATATTGTCCTCATTGTGATATCAACACATATCGATCCGATATTGTCCACAATACAATGTCGACACGCTATCGATCCGATATTGTCCACAATGCAATGTCGACACACTATCGATCCGATATTGTCCACAATGCAATGTCGACACGCTATCGATCCGATATTTTCCATATTGCGATGTCGAAATAATAACGATTCAATATAGTCTACATTACGCTGTCGAAATGATATGGTTGATATTGGCCACACCAAAATGTCGATAGTGTAGAAGGGTAGATGTAATGTAAATAAGATGTTGTAGCATAGTATATCGTTAAAGCATTATGCGGATTCAGTATTTGTATTGCATCCATTTTCACGATATCTCGTGTAAATCGGTTTCGTACCGTGTTAACTGTCTTATGTACACTATGATTAATGAGTCATATATACTGCTGTTTTTGGTCTATAGCGAAAGTGGGGAAAGGCTGTCAACTGCATATACCGGTAGTATAAATAAAACATTTTAAAAGGTTCGTTCCAATTCTAGAAGCTGATATACCCCGAGGAATACTGCGGAAACAATTTCTGTGTTTTGTGAAAACTTTTCATCCACTATACGGTTAGATATGTGAGATGAGGAATTTTCAACGAGGGATGTGGTATTGAAAATTATCTCAAGTAATATTACTTCAAACTGTGTCCGAATCAAAAGCAGCATGATTGTAATATAAATTACGTAACATTTACGTTGACGCGGGCACCTGCACCATGCAGTCATGGGATAATATGGTTTATTACATTTTCCACAATGAAATTTATCCATTTTTATTTTCACAGCGTGAAAATAACAACCGAGACTACTCGCTGTAATATTCATCCGCGACACAGAAGATCACCTTAATATTTTTTTTACGTTATACTTAATTGATTTTTCATGTTTTCATTTGAATACCCCAAAATAAAATTGTTTTATTGTTCAAATGTATTGATTTTTTCATATATATTGAATATTTCTTAGGGTACTATATTTTCTGCGCAGTATTAATTTGAATGTCAATACAGGGGGCAGCTAAAATTGTATAAGGAAAAACCAAAGAAAATGTAGAAACATAAAATTCAATGTTTTTGTTGAATATAGAATTGATTTCACGGGTGAGACAGGTTTGTTTTATATTTCGTGCTTCGCATTCGTGAAAACATTAATTCTAGTATCCAAAAAACGAAACATTGAAGATCCTCTCACAGTAACAAGTCTGCAGATTACCTTTGTGCCATCTAATGACGAGCTGAAATTTGTCGTGAGAAAGTCTAGTTCCATGTTCATCTATCATTATGCCATATCATCGAATTTGAACTCTTTTGATTTACAGAATTGGGTGATTGCTATTCCCAGCACGACACTTTAATTATCGTTATCAAAAACACATTTCAAATTGATATGTCTGTTAAGATTGAAATTGGTGTTCTGATGCAGGATCAAGCTTAAGTGGCGGATGAAATGTTTCTGCATTTTTTGCCCATTATCATATGAGGCTTCTATTGACAATAAGCTATACTGCGCTCTTAAACTCGCAATAAATGTATTTGTTCATACTGCTCTTCGAACTTGCTTTTTATTTGCTAATCAAAACATGCTGAATACAAATTCAAATCCTGATTGATATAATGATTATCAGAACTTCCGAAATGAACAGTGGTGAATATAGAGATTCTATTTATAAGTTTGATAAGGAATCTTGACAATCTCTTGACACGCGGATTAATATTTCAACAACAATGCAAATTCTGAAAATTCTTGCATGATATATTGCATATTGGTTTCACATGATCAGAGCATTGTAATTATTTATACGACTTTCCTGAATTAATAAATACTAACTCGATAGATATATGGCCTTGTCTAACAACTAAATGAAACGCACTTAGGTTATTGAATTACCGGATTAGTAATATTGGATGCTTTTATTCTAATATTTAAAATGTTCATGTGAAGTCTAATCAATTGTAAGATTATTGTCAACAGTCTCAATGTCCAAGTCTGTCAACAATTTCAATGTAGAATGTTTTCTCAATATTCTCGATGTAAAGACCTTTGCCAACAGTCTCAATGATGAAAATAAGTATCGTCTGCAGTCTCAGTGATGAAAATAAGTATATTCTGCAGTCTCAATGATGAAATAAATATTGTCTACAGTCTCAATGATAAAATAAATATTGTCTACAGTCTCAATGATAAAATAAATATTGTCTACAGTCTCAATGATAAAATAAATATGTCTACAGTCTCAATGATGAAAAAAGTATCGTCAGCAGTCTCATTGTCAAAATCATTGTTGTCAACAGTCTCAATGTTGAATTCACTATTCTTAATAGTCCCAATATGCAAATCATTATTGTGAAAAGGTGAAGATAGCGAACAGTGAGCAATGCCATAACGCCTATAAGGAATACGAAATTAAGACTTTGGGTAAACATCGAATTCTGGATATACAAGTGGTGGGATCAGGTGCCTAAGAGGAGTAAGCATCCCCTGTCAACCGGTCACATCTGCCGTGAGACGTTTATCTTGATCAGGTAAACTGAGTAATCCGCAGTCATAATTAATGTGTAAAATTGGTATGAACCACGTCAGACACCATTTGACCCAATGACAGGTTGTATTAGCAAACTAGATCGTTATAACGTAAATGTAGAAATGTTCGACAATCTCAATGTCAAAATTATTATCGTCAACAGCCTCAATGTTGAAACCATTGTTGTCAACAGCCTCAATGTCGAAAGAAGAACCAAACACAAAGCAATAACTAACACTAGTTTTGGGGTGAGGTAATGTCTCAAATTATCTCAAAACGTATATCACTAGTATGTATTATGTATAACTGGCTCACTTTACAAATTATTTCTTTTAGTTAGATAAAGGGTGACGTCATTGTAAGTTGGGCAAGGAAAGGCTTGTTCAGCCACGTCTAATATCCTTACCCAAGATCATTCAGCTTATTCGAGTGTGTGTGCTTCTCTAAGCAGCACTGTAGGTCGATTCTGATTGGTTGATGACATATTCTTGTTTTCCTCATACAGAAGAGTTCCACTCTTTTAGCTAGAATTATCTCTGATCATCACAATTTTAAATAATGGCAATGTCGAGAGCATTATTGTTAACAATCTCAATGTATTATACAATTGATCAATGTTCCCGAAGTTTTGGGAACAGCTAAATGTGTTCTATGTCCGAGACCTGCGGCCTTGGACAATATAGCAAATTGAGCTGTTCTCAACGCAGAGGGGAGATTGCCCGTGTCTATAGACTGATACCTGTTTTATTTTCTAATATACGTAAGTAGTTCTTCAATATTGTCGCAGCAAAGTTTAAGTCACTAATTCGATAATTTTAGACAAATTACCCATGGACCATCTGATAGATGGTCCATTCGAAAATTATTTTTTCTAAATAAGAAATTGTAGCTGTTAATTATTGGGGGTTATCCAATCAGGATAAGCCAGATTATTTCATGCAGCTTTTTGGTAAAGTACTTGGGTGTTTTCGTTCACTTATATTAGATCGGGTTTGGGGTTCATATTCTTTCTTCTCTCAACTGAGCATATCCTTTTATTTATTTGTAATTTAATTACAGATAATTAGAAGATAATGTTGCACCAGGAGGGTGACCCCTGATTTCAGACATGAAAATTATGTTACGGTGGGTTATATTTTATGATGCTATAACAGTGTCAAGGTGAAATGTTTAGCTCACCTGAGCCAAAGAATAAAATTAGCTTATTTGTTCACTTGTCTATCTGTTTGTAAATCATCTTATCTACTGAGCATATTTTCACCAAACCTAAGTAAGGGTTGTCCAAAGTTATGTTCAGATGGTCCATGGGTAATTTGTCTAAATTATGTTATGGGTTGACTTTGTAATTGTTCATTATAATATTTGTAAATAGAAAATATAACATATAAGGCGTGTCTGTAAGACGTGTATAAGAGATAACGGGAAGTATGGATTTCGGACAGAGAAGGAGATTAGTTATGTGGTCACTCTACCTGTTACTTGGCTATGTATTTGAAATAGAAGTAGAAATATAAACAAGGGTGACTTAAGGTCATCCATACACTGAGATGTCGGTTACCTCAAGACACCTTTCTATTGATTTTGTCAATGGTGACCAGAGATAACCCTTACATGACCATTATATCAATGGGTAACCAGAGGAAACTTTTATATGACATTTATACAAATGTATTAAATGGTGATCAGAGGAAAGCCTTGCATGACATTTACATCATTGGGTGACCAGAGGGAATCCTTATATGACCATTACATCAAAAGGTGACCAGATGTAACCTTATATGACCATTACATCAAAAGGTGACCAGATGTAACCTTATATGACCATTACATCAAAGGGTAACTAGAGGTAACCTTTATATGATATTTACATCAATGGGTGTCCAGAGGAAATCCTTATATGACCATTACATCAAAAGGTGACCAAATGTAACCCTGTGTGACATTTACATCAATGAGTGTCCAGAGGAAACTATTACATATATATGACCATAACATCAATGAGTGACCAGTGGTAACCTTATATGACCATTGCATCAATGAGTGACCAGAGATAACCTTATATGACATTTACATTAATGGGTAACCAGTGGTAACCTTAAATGACCATTACATTAACGGGTGACCAAATGTTATATGACATTTACATCAAAAGGTGACCAGAGGTAACTTTATATGATATTTCACCATTGAATGGGTGAACGCGGTAACCTTATATGACATTTATATCGATGGTTGACCAGAGGTAACCCTTATATGACCATTACATCAATGGATGACCAGAGGAAACTCTTTTATGACCATTACATCAATGGGTGACCAGAGAAAACCCTAATACGACCATTACATCAATGGGTGATCAGAGGTATTCCTTATATTATCATTATATCAATGAATGACCAGAAGTAACCCTTATATGATCATTATATTATAATGGTGACCACGGGTAACCTTTGTAGCTTTGTAGAACCATTAATCAACAGGTTGGGAACATTTCCCCTACATCAATATGGTCCCACTAAAGCATATTTCTTTGGTTTTATATAATGATGAAATTTATTCATCTATAAGCATTGAAACAAAAACAATCACTCCGTCAGGAAAAGAAATATAGATTGATGGTAATAATAGTGATTAATAAACATAAGAAAAACACAGAAAAGTGGAAATAAAAGGATTCATAACAGAATGTAAATTGGAGCATGTCTACCTGCCGAAATATTTGTGCTTCGACAATGACAAAGTCATCCAGAAAGTAGGCATATTCACCCTTTTCTAACAGATAAGAGTTTTACTTGTATATATTATTATGCTCATTTATTTCGAGATATACAAACTACTTTCGGATGACCCCGGGTCCTACTTGAGGGTAAGAATTATTCTTCTGCGTGTATATCATTTAGATCTCTTGATTTAGTCATTTGTCGAGGGCAGACGTACAAAAAAATTCATTCCCGTACTAGGTTCGACCTAACCCCATGATCAATATCTAAAAGAAATTTCCCATACATTTCTCATGAACAACTTGTAAGAAGGTTTTTAAAGTGTTCCCTTTACATATCCATGTCTTGAAAATTTCCAGTGTAACCCCAATTGTTGCTCCACCCTACTCTGGTGGGGTATTGATTTCTGTACTATCTGAGGATGCCTACCTATTAACATGACTAACCATAGCCTATCTGTTCATTTGCAGAAGATTTTTAAAGACTTTTTACTATATATTCTCATGTGAAACTTTCATCCCCTATTATGGCCTCATCCAAACTCAGGGAACCACAAGTTGAAGCAACTTGCCTCTGTAGTACCTTATTTTGTTTCCTTATTTAGGTACGGATTGCATGGATCATTGAAAAAATGAATTCATGATTTTGTTTTATTTCTTACAGATGTTGTTGTTGACATTAGCTGTAACTTATTATGAAAGTAACAGTAATTTCACTACTTTCGATTATCTCCCCTTTGAAAAGGGCGTGACCCATCCTTCATTTGAATGATTTTAAATTCCCTTTACTCGTGGATGCTTTATTGCAAGTTTGGTTGAAATTAGACAAGTGGTTTAGAGATAGACGGTGTAAAGTTTAGAGATAAACGGATGGAAAGACAGATGGACAGTTATACGCCATACTACAGGTGCATATAAAAGCTCAGTTGAGGTAATACACGTAGCTCAGTTGAACTTATGAGTAATCATGGTCTTGCTGTTCATGAAATAAAGCTTTTAAAGTTTTTATCCTACATATATAGATATATAACTCTGTTCCCCTCTTGTAGCCGTCCCATGGGGATCCGGGTTAGAATAGTTCTTCAGTACCCCTGGCTTGTCGTAAGAGGCGATTAAATGGGGTGGATCGTCGGATGAGACCGCAAAAACCGAGATCCCGTGTCGCAGCAAGTGTGGCACGATAAAGATCCCTCCCTACTCAAAGGCCGTAAGTGCCGAGCATAGGCCTAAATTTTGCAGCCTTTCACCGGCAATGGTGACGTCTCCATATGAGTGAAAAATTATCGAGAGGGACGTTAAAGAATATACAACCAACCAACCAATCTCCTGTGGTCACATCCTACCCCACAAGGTCATAATTTAAGCAAACCTGAAGCTGAATTACACATTAATATAACAAATTAAGGTCTTGATATTCTTGAAAAGAACACTTCAAAACATGTTTCCTACCTGTCCCCATTTAAAACTTTGATTCCCTATTGTGGCCCCATCCTAACTCCAGGGGCCATGATTTACAATTTTGAATCTACGTATACATTCTTTAAGGAAGCTTTTACATAAATTTTGTCTTTTCTGGTTCAGTGATTCTTAGAAAGATTCAAGAAGATTTTTTAACTACTCAATTTCAACAAATTGCTAATTACCCCATTGCAAAGGGGCTTGGATTCTGAAATAAACAAAACTGAAAGTCCTTTACCCCAGGATGATATTCCAAGTTTCGATAACATTGGCCCGGTGGGTTTGGAATTCGTGAACAGAGACGGACGGACAGACAGAAGACAGGCATCAGGTGATCAGATAAAAGCTCAGGTGAGTTAATATGAATTGTTTTATCCAGAAAATTCTACAATTTTATTTTTAGAATTCCAGTGTGGCATCAAACCACATAGCGAGTTGGGCTTTGAAAACGAAAGTCCTGAGTCACGAAAGGCGGTCCCTGCTGCTACAGTATTCAGTGAAATGTATAAGACTTCAAAACATATCAGATAATGTCTCCATATGAGTGAAAATTCTCGAAAGTGACGTAAAACAATATTATTTCATGCAAAACAGACTTACTTCGTTGTTCTATTTGAAAAAAGTACAAAGAATTTACAAGAGGTTAATTGAATTTAAAGTAAGTGACATTAATTCTCATAAAAAAATCGAATAAAATATTTGTTTTCATCAAGAAACATCAATTGCCAAACAGGGCGATTAAGATATTGGTTTTTTTTAGATATATATTTCAAAGTCAAGACTTCATACAATCATTCAGCTATGCTCGGAGTATGCATATTGATTACATCTGTGCTATGATTACTTGTGATAGATAATGATAGACTGAACAATAATTTGTCAAATACAAACAAGTTCCTGGGGAAACAAGGCATGGAAATATGCAAATCCTTTTCAAGCAAAATGAACAAACACAAAAAGAGAAAAGACTGCAAAAACCAGTTTGAAAGGGTACTTTACCCAAACTTCAAACCGGAGGGTGGGGGTCCTTTTGTGAAACTAACTTACTTTTAATGTAATTATAACTATACATTGCGTTTACATTTCCATTGCTTTTTTTATAGCAATGATATCCATTTCCTTAGGCATGCGTTGCAGTTGAAAGCAATGTGCTTATGAATAAAGATGAATATAGAACTTCTACTTTAACAGCTGTCAATTCCAACAGAAATGAAAGTAGGATGTAAAAGTAAGAAACAAACTTCATTTCTAAAAATATATCAGGGTATGAACTGCACTGCGCGTTCACGCCGGTATACTTCATAAAGTGCTAACGCCCAAAATACCGACACGAAGCATTGCCGTTCATGCGAAAAATATATTCACATGAGCTTTTTTTTTCTATTTGTAAACGAGCATCGCAGGCTCGGTATAATATGGACGAGTTCATTGCAGATTAGAGGAGTTTGAAGGTTAAAACACTTCAAAATATGCTTTATGAGTCTCTGCATATAGTACATAAATAAATATATTAATTCATTGAACCAATGTTAACTGCAAAATATTGGTAAAAATAAATCAATTTTAATTTCTTTTTTAAAAATTTAGAGAATTACTTTGATATGTATAAAGTAATTTTGGTTTTCTTAGACTTACTCAAGTCTCTGTGTTTGATAATCAGTGCTCTCTTTAATACTTTTTTTAATAACGCAAACATAGAGACTATATGTTTGGTAGAGAGCAGACATTTGGACGAAATGATAAAGTAATAAAAACAACATGGACACTTGAGCAAGTCAATGTTTTTCTTTGAATGTTTGAAAACGTTCAGCTCTCAGGCGTACTTCCTGTACTTTGATTCTGTCAGTCATCTATTTTGAGATGTTTTGCATGACATGTATCAACAGAGCGTCCGAGCGTTATCCGGAGATTGAAGTTCTCAACGTGACATTTTAATAATGGAAATTTGAAAATGATTTACAAACTCGGGATCAGGTGGAAGACAAATGAGCGCTTTGTTTAATCCATTACGTTCGCGGAGTTTCTCGAATTCACATTTGTTTCGTTATTAAAACAAGAAGAATCAAGCTTGATTTAATGATCATCAGACAATCCGAAGTGAACGGTATCGATGTAGGACATTTTATCCTAATTTTGGAAATACACCATTGATACACTGCTGACAGATTGGTTAATATTTCAGCAGGGAAAACTCTTGAGAGATATAATGCTTACTGGTTACAAGTAATCAAAGCGTCGATAATATTTTATCACAGAGTTTCATTGAATTAATAAATGAGCGTTGGTAATTTCTTTTACCGAAATTCATTGAGTGTAGTAGATGTCAACTTTATAGATGGTTGTCTTTGTCCAATAACAAAATGCAATGCATTTAACTAATTATATTATCTTATTGACAAGAATTACTGACTATCCTTCCTCGCATCAGCCATTTAGTTGAATAGAAAAGAGAAATAAATGCTTAGAACATCTAGAAAGTCAAGTAAAACTCATCAGAAAATTTTACCTTGATGATCAATAAGGAATATGTTAAATCTTAACGCTCTTCATGTGGCAGCTGGCTTGAAACGCCGCATGACACGCCGCAGTGCATGCCCTCATGTATTGTTAGAAATGAATTTTTTTTTAATATACATGTATGTGATACAGTAGATCCCAAAATATCCTAATACAATCGGGATTCAGTTCAGATTTGATAACGTTCAGTGTGAATTGTAATGTCCGGACCTGTGGAGATGTCCAGATTTGTACTACAAGGAGGATTGACCGCACGAACATTTCTAATTTAGAGGACAAATATAATGACCTTACAGACAACAAAATAATATTATCAATACAAAATATTTAGAGAAATATTTCACAATTGAGACAAACTGAAATGATTTTTAGACGGATCTGACACTTTTGTTTACCAATGAGACGTTCTAAATCTTGGGGTCTTGTTTACAAAACCACTGCGAGTTTTGTTCATGAGATGTGATTACCTTATTCAGACGGTTTCAGATTGGAACTTTAGCCTTTATAATGAAGGAGGAATATCCCACATCAAATCTTTCAACAACAATAACAACAACACAAAAAAGCCATCTTGCAACCTCTCAGATTAATGTTCATGAGCATCTGTATGCAATTAAGTTATAAAATGAAATACGTTTATGTAATTTGTGTTGTTCATGCTGCAAGCCAAAGTTCCGTGCTCTACACACATATCCAAACCAACATCAACGAATATTGTAACAACTGAATAACGTAATTTTTAGCCGAGTTCCAAGAAAGTTGAACTCGGCTATTGGTTTGGTGATGTGGGCGGGCGGGCGTCAACAATTGGTTTCCGGATGATAACTCAGAAAGTTTAAATCCGAATCAAATGATTCTTAAAGATATTGTTATGTACCAGGTAAGGAAGACCCTATTGATTTTGAAGAAGAAAATAGGTCAAAGGTCAAGGTCACAGTGACCGAAAATAGATTTAAAATTCAAAAAAAGTTTGGTTTCAGGAGGATAACTCGAAAAATGTTAATTTGAATCACATGAAACTTGGATATATTGTTGGATACCAGCAAAGCAAGGCCCCTATTGATTTTGGAGAAAAACGGTCAAAGGACAAGGTCACAGTGACCGAAAATAGATTGAAAACTTCAGACAAATATGGTTTCTGGACAGTAACTCGAAAAGTTTAAAACTGAATCAAATGAAACTTGGTTATATTGTTGGATAGCAGTTTAGGAAGACCCCCTATTGATTTTGGAGAAAAAAGGTCAAGGTCACAGTCCTGAAAAAAAAAGATTGAAAATTTTAGAAATATCTGGATCTGCATGATAACTCTAAAAGTTTAAATCCGAATATTCACAATTATAACTATGCCACATCATTCCTGACTTTACAATGTATCCCATGCAACTCGGCTCATGCACCCCTGGATGCATATATTGATTTTATTAATTAAATCCATATCATTCAAAATTGAATACGAGGAATTTGATTGGATATTATTTTGGGTTCTACTACAATCCTAGTAAAAAAATTCACGTACCAGTTCGGACCGTCCAGTCTGTAGTAGCAGAGAATGGAATTTCATTTTACAGGCTTTTTATGTCCCCTCGAAAAGAAGGGCATATTGGTTTGCACCTGTCGGTCGGACCTATTGTTGTCCTCTATGTCTTTTAGAAGAACCAGTTGCTTGACAGACATCAAACTATTTTTACTAGTTTTCCCTAAGAAGTATATAACCCTTTTTGAATTTGAGGTCACATGGTCAAGGGACATACTGTCTGCTCTTGTGACCCCTAGGTTGGTAAAAAAAAAAAAACCACTTTTGTTTTCCGGACAAAGGCCATTTCCTTTTTCAAGAATACATTAATTTCACATTTTTACTTCAATGAACTTACTTTTTGCTTTGTAACTAGCATGTCATCTAGTTGGAAAAAAAAACTTTCAAGCATCCTCTACAAATCATCTACAACAAAGTTCTGCTCTATCTTTGGCATTTAGTGAAACAACAACAGATTCATGCCATTTGCATTCTTTGAGAGACGACAAACAGTTTGCTATACAACATACATGCCGTATCTTGAACTACCGTATTTCAGTTTGACTTTGGCGGAACCCTAAACTTGATATAACACCGTTCGATTATAATAGATTCCAGTTACATACTAGCGATAGTAACAGTGGTAATTCAATTTTTGCAAAATGGATACATTAGATTGATTGATCTCAATTTAGCATTCCAGTTGTAATACTCAAACCAAAACTAGATATTTGTCAAGTGTGCAAAAATTCACTCTCCCTCAGGGGGAAATTCTATAAATTCTGGGTTTTTTTTGTTTTTTTCTTAGGGGAGATTTGATCCTGGGATCATTTTTCCGAGGTGAAAAATCTAATGCCTCGTTTACACTGTCGTGCGATCCGTTACGAACGCCACGATTGACCATTCGTAGCTGATCACGGAAGTTTTCTTGACTTTCAGGTTTTGATACGAGATGATGTGAGTTAATCCGTTCTTGTACGATTTGTTGCGCTTTGATCCCGTGAGGCCATGATAGATACATTTCTGTTGTTACCATCTGAACATCCGTTCAGATACGATCACTTACGTTCTGATAAGATTGTAGCGATCAAGTTCACGAGTGGACCTCGATTTTATACGATCATCACGACCCGGATTCTCGATTTGGTACGATCATGTACGTGTAAATACGTTCGTATACGTCACAATACGCTAATCAGGAACCGATGCGCTATGTTGCAATAGGATAAGATTGTGATCGCAATGTCTTTCACGATCAGGATCGAAGATGATAACTGTTCGAGTTACGAATTGGACCCGGCGAATATATATATATATATATATATATATATATATAGCCCGATTGACCATTGAAATCATTTTTTTAACATCTAGAAAGTGAACATCACAACCCACACCAACTAAACATGGCGGAAATTGAGGTTAATGACAACATGGCATTTGCAGCATTACTGTATGCTTATAATATAACAACACGATCTGATGCGATTATAACGAATGATAATTAATCGTGTTGATCGTAGAAAACATTTTGACAGTCAAAAAATTGTCTACGATCGACACCATTGTAACCACTGACTTCAAGATCTGATTAGATTTGATAGGATCACCACGTTAAGTCCACGATGGTGACCACGATTTCAATCGTGGCGCGAATCGTGATGTGAGACGATAGCATAACCAAGGTTCGTTTTTCCGAGTCTAAAATGTAACACAGGCCCGTCTCTGCGGGGATGGGGGTGGGGTACTAAACGATGGGGATTCTACGCTACAACACCGTACAAACTTATTTTGCTGACTTTTATCTAGTATATTAGGGACCAATTTCTACCAAAACAAATAGAAATTCTTTTGGAATTAGGAGGACATCATGCAGGATAGAATTACATCACTTTTAAATATCAATTTTAGAATAAAGAAATGACTTGTCTGATACACTTTGGAAAAATCATCTACACAAATTGAATATACATCATCATCAGTTGTATTTAGAAGAATATAAAATTACATCTATGGTACGAGAAGATAGAAAAATACCGTATTCTTAAATGCACGCGTACACGATCATTATATTTTGCAATGTGTAGTACATATGAAATAAAAGACTAAAATTATTTGTCATATAAAATCGAAATGCACTTGTACGTCAGGATTATGTGAGACCACGAATTGTAGTCACTGCAATTCATCAGTATATACATGTACTAACCTTAAGCAGACCACAGTTCGTCAGTATATACATGTACTAACCTTAAGCAGACCACAGTTCATCAGTATATACATGTACTAACCTCTACAGTTCATCAGTATATACATGTACTAACCTCTACAGTTCCTCAGTATATACATGTACTAACCTCTACAGTTCATCAGTATATATGTACTAACCTCTACAGTTCATCAGTATATAAATGTACTAACCTCTACAGTTCATCAGTATATACATGTACTAAACTTAAGGAATCATGGGATCGGATTATCCATATACATATTTTTGATATGTAAAATCATTGCAGTTTTCTTTAATACATTGTATGTATATGCATGTCTACATACATCAATGTAAGAATTTACGTTTTGGTATATTGTACCTAAAGTTGAAGGTATTCGTATTTATTTTTGACTTTTGAAATAAAGAATTGTTTAAATTGTTATAAGAATTAAAGAAAATTTTATGCATTGCATTTTCCCCTTGTTTTCCCATCGTTGCACAGGAACATTAAAACAATTCCTTCTCCCATTAGTGGGGTATTTTGTTTGATTGATTTGCAAAGGAAGAGTAACGGTAAACTCCGTCAATTTTCTAAACGGTCTGGAATACCTTGGAGGGGTTTTTTCATCATCCAATTCAAACTAGATCAGTTTTCCCAGAAATTGCAAAACTGATATTCATATCATAAAAAAACAAGGTATAAATTCTAATCACTAAGAGTGAATGTTGAAATTGATATGCCTCATAAATCTCAACGTATTTATTGTATCGCCGTGTTTAGGATGCACGCTTCGTTTCTGCTTGTACATAAAATTTTAGCATTTACTTACCAACTGGGAGAAAGTTTCTTTATTTCAATCGTCTCCATATTTTATTCACTGTGTGATACATTCAGTTCAACTGCTTCATTCCCCACAAAGCACTAGTCCTGTAAAAACCTTTAAAGAGAAATCTAAAACAAAAAATAAGTCTGTAACCAAATGCTTTACTATATAATCCAGTTATAATTCTTCCTCTGGAGTCAATTCCTCACAGTTTGTTATTAAGAGTGAAATACTCATTCATGAATAATTAAGGGAATATTAAGTGTCATAGCCCATTACCGACTGTCTATTTACCAGGCTGCTAATGATCAATACAGTTTTTGTTCACATGAATTAACTAAATGACACCCAGATTGTCATTTTATTAAACCCGTACACTCCAATAGATTTATCTGACCAATCTCTTCATATTTCGCACGGTTTCACAATATGGGTTTTCACCAATGACCATATCAGTTCATACCCTATTTAATGCACCCCCCTTGGGTAGTGATGGTCAAACTTCATCGTTTAGGTCATTTGGACAGTTTAACATGGAGTGATAAAAAGGTATTTTAAAACGCATACATTATTATGGATATATATAACCTTGGGAGAAAAGTTGTTACTTACGGGGAAATGGATATTCATCAATAAATTGTAATGCATGTATTTGGAGAAAAAATATTATTTATAGGAAATTGTTTGTAGGTAGAATCTGGAGTTGGGTTGAGTTTTTTGATGAAGGGTACTAGATATAGTATTGGTTTAGATATGCTAGTATTTACCATGGTAACAGACATAATGCATGAAAAACCACTGAGTGTATGGAAAGTGTGATAGCTCAACGATTCCTTGTCCATCTATCGATTATATTATACAATTCTGGTTAACGGATGTTGAATCCTTTTGTTATAAATATTTCTTTCTTCTTCATTCACTGCCTCCAAACTGTAAAATCATATGAGGATATAATACTATTAACAACGATGTAGTAATAAGGTGATCGATGTCTATTTGGCCAATATTGTAAAAGTAATCTCACATCACATCTCCACGTGTACCTGTCATTGGTATTCATCACATCACATCTCCACGTGTACCTGTCATTAATATTCATCACATCACATCTCCACGTGTACCTGTCATTAATATTCATCACATCACATCTCCACGTGTACCTGTCATTAGTATTCATCACATATCCACGTGTACCTGTCATTAGTATTCATCACATCACATCTCCACGTGTACCTGTCATTAATATTCATCACATCACATCTCCACGTGTACCTGTCATTAGTATTCATCACATCTCCACGTGTACCTGTCATTAGTATTCATCACATCTCCACGTGCACCTGTCATTAGTATTCATCACATCTCCACGTGTACCTGTCATTAGTATTCATCACATCACATCTCCACGTGCACCTGTCATTAGTATTCATCACATCACATCTCCACGTGTACCTGTCATTAGTATTCATCACATCACATCTCCATGTGTACCTGTCATTAGTATTCATCACATCACATCTCCACGTGTACCTGTCATTAGTATTCATCACATCACATCTCCACGTGTACCTGTCATTAGTATTCATCTCATCTCCACGTGTACCTGTCATTAGTATTCATCACATCACATCTCCACGTGCACCTGTCATTAGTATTCATCACATCACATCTCCACGTGTACCTGTCATTAGTATTCATCACATCACATCTCCATGTGTACCTGTCATTAGTATTCATCACATCACATCTCCACGTGTACCTGTCATTAGTATTCATCACATCACATCTCCACGTGTACCTGTCATTAGTATTCATCTCATCTCCACGTGTACCTGTCATTAGTATTCATCTCATCTCCACGTGTACCTGTCATTAGTATTCATCACATCACATTTCCACGTGTACCTGTCATTAGTATTCATCACATCACATCTCCACGTGTACCTGTCATTAGTATTCATCTCATCTCCACGTGTACCTGTCATTAGTATTCATCACATCTCCACGTGTACCTGTCATTAGTATTCATCACATCACATCTCCACGTGTACCTGTCATTAGTATTCATCTCATCTCCACGTGTACCTGTCATTAGTATTCATCACATCTCCACGTGTACCTGTCATTGGTAATCATCACATCACATCTCCACGTGTACCTGTCATTGGTATTCATCACATCACATCTCCACGTGTACCTGTCATTAGTATTCATCACATCACATCTCCACGTGTACCTGTCATTAGTATTCATCACATCACATCTCCACGTGTACCTGTCATTAGTATTCATCTCATCTCCACGTGTACCTGTCATTAGTATTCATCACATCTCCACGTGTACCTGTCATTAGTATTCATCTCATCACATCTCCACGTGTACCTGTCATTAGTATTCATCACATCACATCTCCACGTGTACCTGTCATTAGTATTCATCACATCTCCACGTGTACCTGTCATTAGTAATCATCACATCACATCTCCACGTGTACCTGTCATTGGTATTCATCACATCACATCTCCACGTGTACCTGTCATTAGTAATCATCACATCACATCTCCACGTGTACCTGTCATTGGTATTCATCACATCACATCTCCACATGTACCTGTCATTAGTAATCATCACATCACATCTCCACGTGTACCTGTCATTGGTATTCATCACATCACATCTCCACGTGTACCTGTCATTAGTATTCATCACATCTCCACGTGTACCTATCATTAGTAATCATCACATCTCCACGTGTACCTGTCATTAGTCATCACATCTCCACGTGTACCTGTCATTAGTATTCATCACATCTCCACGTGTACCTGTCATTAGTATTCATCACATCACATCTCCACGTGTACCTGTCATTAATATTCATCACATCACATCTCCACGTGTACCTGTCATTAGTATTCATCACATCACATCTCCACGTGTACCTGTCATTAATATTCATCACATCACATCTCCACGTGTACCTGTCATTAGTATTCATCCCATCTCCACGTGAACCTGTCAATAGTATGGCTATATCTCTACTTTTAAAAATTTTAGTATAAATCAAAATATATTCAGTGGACGTTAAAGAAGTCTGTGTTGTGCAGAACAAACTATTACACACACACACACACACACACACACACACACACACACACACACACATATGCCTGAAATTATACATGATTTTATAACTATAGGTCATTATCTCGTAGAATATGTTCGTTACATATTATCGTGTTTTTTATATATACTTTAACTCGTCTTAATGAGCAATTATTCATATTGAAGCAATGGTGATAATTTCTCGTACTTAATTGTTGAAGTATTTTCGGAACTTTTGACAGTAATTATCAAAGAAATCATTCTCTCGTGATAGCACATTTTAAAATAAGGCCCGTTTTCAATAATAATAATCGGATGTAGACTTTTATCTTTTATTAAATCGTGAAATTGCTAGCTTGTAATTACACAGTGGATGACCCCTGCTATTGTATATATGTAAGTATGTTTTATATATCTCATGTACCATTCCATGGTTTGGGTGAAATAAACTGAATTGAAATATGTTAGAGTTTCTCTGCTATTCAGTTTATATATATATATATATATATATATATATATATATATATATATATATATACACACCGCGAGTATTGTTTCGCCTTTATTTCTTTAGATTTCAATTACATCCAATATGGTTTAAGGAATATTTGTTAGCCAAATTACACCCGATTTTGTTCTAGCCGTTTTTTTTCATCTTAATTAGATTCAATCTTGTACCTATATCTCCAATTTCCATGAGGGGGCTTAACGATTGAATGAAGATTGATAGCTGATTTCTTGTGTCCTCTCAGCTTCCCTCTTTGTTACTTAATGTTCGTTTCTAGTCATCCTATCTGGGCACTGTCATCTTTGAAACTATATAAGATCTCGTACTCCGCCAAGCCTCCAAGCTAAGAAAGATTTCCGCAATAAATTTTTCGTTCCTCTACATTTTGTAGTAAATCAATGCTTCACAGATTTCACCACCCTTTGGTTGGACTCTGGAGTACTGTGAAGATGGATAATTGCTAAATTCATTCCCGTCATGATATCTGTACCACTACACAGATACGTGTGTACTTCACTTTTATTCTAAATTAACGAAGTACGATAATTGTAAACTGATTACAGATAATTATCATATATAGTTCAGGCAATTTAATTTTGAAAAACTGGGTCAGACCCAAAACTAATTACAAAAGAAATGCCGTTGCTGTTGACATATCCATGTTTTTAATCCATTGTGTCTCATTTCTGCAAAATTTTAGTCAATGAAATATGAACTTTAATTTCTATGGGAATTTTTGTAGGAAAAGGGACGTAACTGTGCTAATCAGAGTCAATACTTCTATTAAGGATATGCGGGACGATGATTACGTGATGGTTGCGAATTTATTATAAATTATTAAGATTCCACAGTATATGACTTCGACAGAACATGAAATTGAATGCACAAGTTTGAAAAACAGAATTCACAATTAAACCCATATGTCCTGTGAAATCGTTGCCTCTTGATGCAGGTGTGCATTGCCACCACTAGCTGACTCGACAACATTTTACCGAGGACATGTTTTTGGCTAGGTGAGTAATTCTTATGTATCCTTCGTTCTGATGTCCAATCATGAACATTATATGACACAGCTCTTCCCCTAGGTCACTAAACGCTTGAAGGCTTGTCGCTCTCGGACAATGCACCGTGTACCTCTGTTCACGTTTTGCAATCCTTGAGATGTCGCATATGAATCTGGTGAAGTGATATTTTTACTGGTTTTTCTTAAAACAAGATTCTTTCATTTAGATTGTGAATTGCTTCTTTTGTGCAATGATATAGATTAAACAATGATTTTGAATTTGGGTTTGTTTTGTTTAGAGTTCAATGAAGCTGCGGGACAGTTGTGTGTGTTGTTGCTTTGGTTTTATACTGCTTAACGTCCCACTTGAGAATTTGTCATTCATATGGAGACGTCACCATTGCAGGTTGCAAAATTAGGACTATGCTCGGCGCTTACGGGAGGGATCTTTATCGTGTCACACCTGCTGTGACACGGGGCCTCGGTTTTTGCAGTCTCATCCAAAGGACCGCCTCATTTAATCGCCCCTTACGAGAAGCAAGGGTCACTGAGGACCTGTTCTAACCCGGATCCCCTTGGGACTATTTGTGTGTTGGTTTCTAAGAACCTTAGCCTTAGTACGTAATGTAACAAGTCGAGCGGACTCTTGTCACAAAATAAAAACTCCTTTGTCAGGCATGACAAGTTTTTATTGAGGATGGCAACAATCAAAAACAATAACAACGAATGAGATGCTGACCATTCAGACAGTATGTGACCCAGTAAAAAAAAGGGGGGGGGGTGAACTTGGATATCATTCTACAGTAAATATATTTAACGAGTATCTGCAAGCGACCATCGTTCTCGAACTCAAAGTAAAACAACTGTGCGTAAATAAGATCATAAATTATTGCCACTTTCAAGAACTTATTACTCAGGTTTTGCCGAAATAATTTAACATGCGTCAATCCGGACAGTCCTAACTATAAGGAAATCTAAATCTTGTAAATAAACTATATCTGACACTAAACTTCTTAAATGCCCTTAATATTCTACTACGATACCTCTAACTTATAAGACAAATTATTATGAGTAGCCTAAATTATTTCTAACAAGTATATTCCTAAAATGACTTTATTTTAGCTAAAAGCTTATCCGAACAAATAACGCCGAAAATCCGGACAACTCATTCCGGACAAGAATAACCTATGTGAACTTAGCTTTGTAAACTACTCTGGAATCCGAACAAATTATCCGGACAACTATTAAGACATAAACGTTAACTAACGAATAAAACTCTGAACTTGGAAACGATTAACTCCTAGAAATGTTCCGGTCATAAGCCCTAATTAATAACTCGAACTATAAATAAACAAACTACTACACTACATGACTGGAATAATATCTGTACTCGAAAACTGTCCTGTCCGGACACGCAAAGTCCTTATAGAAATTAGCATCATCCACTACAAGATTTATCATCTTGAATACCTTAGACTTTCTCTGAAGGTTTGGTTCTGAATGTGTCAACCCTAGGGATGAAGATTCAAGAGTGACGAGTTGCTGAAGCTGGGTTCCTAATATAACCTTCTACGACCAATCAGCGTTTGTCCTTTTTGTCCGGAAAATTTATACCCAATCCAAACGCTGTACGGATCTATGGAAATTCCGAACAGTTCCCAATTTCCGGACAAGCTGAATTAAAACCCTTTATTAACATTTAAGGAACAGTATAAGGCCTTGTCCGGATTGCCTATATAATATTGACACTAAATTATGTAATTAGTTTAATGAATAAAAATATCTAAGATTACGTTATTTTGTTATAAAAATGAAGATTTGAATCTGGGCGCCTTCTAAAGTAGTGCGCGCAAGGATATATGTAAATACGGAAGTGTAACTTCACAACTTAGTGCGTCGATGAGATCGATAAAATAAGATAATAGTTCACCACCATAAGGTAAATATAGACAAAAATAGTGGTCAGCATCATTTTACATTAATTCATGGTAAAATTGATATACAACATAATTAAATGATAAAAAAAATCAGATGGCAGAATCACAAGATGACATGATGAGTAGTGAAGCGGTCGCTCAGACGAGAGGACGCATGGTTTAACAACCAGAAGTTCGCGAGCGGTAAATATCAATTTCACTTGGAAATAAGTAATGACACAACTCCAGACTGCACAAAGTAGAATATCTGGTAATTATTAACAGTTGTAATTCAAGGTAAAGCGTTATTTTGCTGTATTTGCGAAAGAATTTAAAGAATGAAGTTTGTACACAAATGATCCAAAATGGGGATGTTGTCAAAACACGAACGGTATGACTATAAGTTATGTGAACAAAATCTGAAAATAAAACAAGACATAATACATGCTGCTTAAACTCGATAAAATAATTTAGAATCAAGTACAATAATTATAATAAATCTTATCCAGAATGGACATACTTTAACATGAAAATTAGCACACGAGGTCTCATATGTTACACCACCCCCCACTTAAAAATACAAAATTCTCCTGAATTTTAGAGTAAGATTTCACATTAAGCAAGTCTGACAGGAACATTTTTAGATCTTATTTGATTTATCACTTTGTCGAGTCTCTTTGTCCTCTTCAATGATGCAGCCTCCACCAAACACAGAAAATCCTCATCATCTGCACTCCTTACGCCCTTTATAGCAATAACACTAAGCTTCTTGTAATTGTAAAACCTCAACTTCCGGTCAACTTCATCACCAGAGCACATAGAGGGTTTCGCAGATCCAGGCAAGCATAACATGTTGTAACGAGAGAGGAGCTGCGATCTGGAAAAAGAGAAACTTTCAGCTGAGAGGATGCCCCTGGTCTCAAGTTGAAGTGCTGCAAATTCCCAGGCCTGCAATTTTTGATCTGGGGTGAACGCCTCCCAGCCAGCTGGTGGCCAACTTATGACTGCACTATTCATGGAGATCTCGAAGGCACCTATTCCCTGCCAATTTCTTCGTGCTGGTGGTAAAAGTGGCATGACTCCAAATTCAAGTAAGTTGCGTGCCCTCTCCAAGGTTGCAAGGTTGCCCACTATGGAAACGTCAGACTCTTCTGATGACGAAATAGATGGAGGCAAGAGAGATAATGTCACAGATGGTGGTGAAAGGGACAAAGGGGGATCGCTGGATTCATTGGGCCGACTAGATGTAAGTTCTGAATGGGTGGTTGCGGCTTCCGTAGTGGAAAGAACGCCTTTGCTCAGTGCTGCAGGGTCAGCTAGCTGGTACAAAATAGATTGCTCAAAGTCAGGAAGAACAGCATCTGACAGCTCTGGAACAGGGAACACCTCTGCTGAAAGAACAGACTCTCCAGAAGTTAAAGCTTGTGAATTAGACAAGGAGACAGAAGACTGGGAGACGACAGGAGGAGTAGGTATCTCTGCTTCAGCTGGCTGGACTGGATCCGGGCAGGCATCACCAGATGGAGAAATGTCTGTCACAGTTGCCACTGGAATTGCCAGAAGAGGTTCAGCTTTTTCAGAGGAGGGATCCAACGTAGTTCGGGATTCAGCAGCTTGTATCAAGATTCCTGATTCCTGGGAGCCAGCAGGTGAAGAACTAGATGGCACATAGACTGGTGGGGAAGTACCCTTCCTGATAGATTCCACCAATCTTTCATCGACCCCAAGCATCTTGGACATCTCCTTCAAAAGAGTAGGCGACTTAACAGGAGTGAACAGTGATGGGAGTTGAAAGAACGGGTCCCTCCGGATGGTCTGTGACTTCCTCATGACTGAAGACAGAATCTGGGGATTTCTGCTAGCCTCCGTTGTCATCACCACATTGAAAACTTCGTCTTCCTCCGATAACACGTGAACTCTGAGTAATCCCCCTTCAATGTTGATGGCTTTGATGGTGAACTTCTCGTCCAGTTCGGGCTTGGATGGAGAATACCCTCTAGGTTTTTTGGTCACTGGGCAGGGATCCTCTTCCATCTCCTCAGAATAATCCGGCCTAAACAGTTCTTCAGGTGTGAGGGAAGAACTCCTGGCAACCTCCCACCCTTGTTCCAGCTCCTGCAGTCTTCGACGGCTCAAACTGTTGTTCCTTGTCCATGTCACCATTTCCATCCTTGCCCTAGTGGCAGCTTCACTCCTCCAGGGATTTGGGTTTATTAGCTTTCTATAGTCCACTGGATGGAGGGACATCCAAAAGCCGTTGGCCTCAGAGAAGAAATCAGACGGCACCCCCTTAACTCTACGTTCCTCTTTGTGGGCTTCTAAAACGTGAACTTTCAGGTCGGTCATCCTCCTCAGGGACTTCTCTCTCTTACCATCACGAACGGGGCAGAAAGGACATATAACCCTCATCCGCTCATGTGGCCTGGAAATCAAATGGTTTTTCCTGTCACGGTTGGTTTTGAATTTTTCTGGGCAAAGCCAACAGGCATACACTGCAGAGGACATGCTGAAAACGGGTAAAAAAAAAAAAAATCTGTCAGGCTCAGTATTATTTTATGAGCCGAGAACGTCGTCTGCAGATACATATTCATTTGTTCTGAGATAAAAATTTATTCTAAAATCCAACCCCCTTCCCAGCTATCACAAAAAAAATTTTTTGGGATGGCCAGCAGGACAAGGAAAAGAAAAAATCAATTTTACAACAACAGACCTACAGCAGATAGCAGACACCACTACAGAGGAGATGCAACACCATATGATCCCCGTAGATCACATATCACTAAGTAGAAAAAGAAAACAAAATACAGACACAACATCCTCTTCAAGGATCCTACATGGTCACTAACAAAAACCACAGGAGCACACCCTGGGTGATCAGGCCAGTTATGCATCCTCGCACCACCACCACCACCACAACAACAACAACAACAAGGGCGCGACCCTTCGCACAGTGTCACCATAGACACAAGCATCCTCCTCACCTCATGGTAATAAAAACACAACTTGGAGAAAAGATCTGCTCCCAAATCTACCCCGTAATGACTCAACAGAAATTACATAAAGCCCCGGTAGCGGAGAAACACAATTTCTCCCACAGGTACAATGGATACTAAACATTCCTTCCAGAAACATTACGCTATTACTGCATAGAAGAGATCTCAGTTTCTCTCTTCAACCTCCTTATCCATGCTGGCACATCCCTCCCCCTATATACTGATAAGCGATCTATATGATATAATTTTGCTTCTTTTCTAGGGCTTTTTTTGACTCGATACGTCGTATCATCAATTTTCTCAAGGACAATGCAGGGACCGCTCCAGGGACAAGACAACTTCTTGCACACTCCCTTTTTCCGTAAAGGTTCATATAACCACACCAACTGACCAATGTCAAGGGACTTTTTACTTGCTTTGATGTCATAATAACGTTTCTGATGTTCTGCACTTGTTTTCAGGTTCTGTCTTGCAAGTTCATGGACAGAGTGAAGTTTTGCTTGAAGATCAGATATGTAATCATGGGTGTCGGACTCCGTTTCTTTGGTTGGGCGACATGTTACAGCTTCGAGAGGCATGGTGATATTCCTACCGAATACCATCATATTTGGTGTGAAGTGTGTACTACTGTGAACTGAGGAACGGTACGCCATCATTACTTGGGGTAGATACTCGTCCCATTTGTTTTGTTCTTTTTCACAATACATGGTGAGCATTGTTGCTAAGGTACGGTTAAAACGTTCAATATTTCCATTACTCTGGGGTCTCATACTTGTGGTTCTGGTTTTGTCTATGTGAAAAAGTTGACACATTTGCTGGAAAAGCCGAGATTCAAAGTTGCGCCCTTGGTCAGAATGAATCTGGAGGGGAGTGCCAAAGCGACAAAGGAATTCATTGACTAAGAATTTAACAACTGTCTCTGCCTCCTGGTTTGGTATTGCATAGGCCTCTGTCCACTTGGTGAAACAGTCGCAGACAACTAGTACATACTTGTTGCCTTTGAGGGATAGAGGAAGTGGACCCATGATGTCAATTTCAATCCTTTCCATCGGCTCGCCAACTAAATACTGTCGAAGAGGTGCAACTCTTTTGTCAACAGGGTTCTTTCTGGCAGAACATCTAGAGCAGGTTCTTATGTATTTTTCTACAGATTCTTTAAGGTTGGGCCAATAAAATTTATTTTTGATTCTTTCCAGGGTTTTCTCAATGCCAAGATGACCAGCAGACGGGATGTCGTGGTAGTATTTAATAACTTCAGACTGCTTTGTTAATGGTACAACTAACTGAATTCTGGTTTCCTTGTCATCAGCTTTCCAGGTTCTATATAAAGTGCCACCATGTATTTGTAATCTATCCCATTGTCTCCATAGTATTTTTGCAGAACTTGAGAGGTGTGAAATATCATTCCAGACAGGTTTATTGGCGGCATCCTCTATGAGCATCATGATGGGGAAAATGTACTGGTCTTGCAGCTGGAGTAAACGGACTTGGTCAGGCTCCCAACCTTGCAATACAGCTGTATTTAGAAATTGAGGGGGTTCTGAAGTTTTATGCTGCCCTCTGGTAACAACGCAAACATGGCCAAGATCAGTATCATTTTGGTCAGTTTCTTTGCTGGATTCATTTCCTGAGTTATTCCCGGCATCATTGTCTCGCTGATGTTTACAGGCTTTACAGGGTTTCCTGGACAAGGCGTCAGCATTGTTATGTTTGACTCCCGGGCGATGGATAACTGTAAGGTTATAGGTTCCCAACTCTTGTAGCCATCTGGCAACCTGCCCGGTAGGATTTTTCAAGTTCCTCATCCAGTTGACTGCTGCATTGTCTGTTCTTAGGAGAACTGGTTGTCCATATAGGTATGGGTGAAAATGCTTTAGGGCACTCACAACTGCTAACAGCTCTTTGCGAGTAGTACAGTAAGACTGTTCATGTTTATTCAGTGCCTTACTGTAATATGAAACTACTTTTTCCTGGTCATTTTCAATTTGAGACAGCACTGCTCCAACTGCCATGTTACTTGCATCCGTATCGAGTATAAAACTCTGGCCAGGTATTGGATAAATCAAGATAGGGGGAGAAACAAGTACTTCTTTGAGTTTTTGGAAAGCCTTAGAACATTCTTCATTCCACCAGAATTTCTTATCTTTTTGACATGCGGAATGGAGAGGCCTGGCAATTGCTGCAAAACCCTGTACAAATCTCCTATAGTAAGAACATAACCCCAGAAAGCTTCTCACTTCTTTGACACTGGAAGGTATCGGCCAATCTTGAACAGCTTTTGTTTTGTCTGGATCTGTATGGATGCCTTTTTCTGACACTACATGCCCTAATACTTTAATTTCTTTTTGGAACAGAGAGCATTTGGAAGGTTTGAGCTTGAGATTGGCAGCCTGTAGTCTCATGAAAACATGTTCTAATCTATTCAGAGTATCTTCAACTGTTTTTCCAGGTACGATAATATCGTCAATATAAATCAAGCATTCCCGCCATTGGAGACCTCGGAATACATCTTCCATTAAGCGTTCAAAAGTAGAGGGCGAGTTAGCAAGGCCAAATGGCATCACAGTGAATTGGTAGAGACCTTGACTGGTAGAAAATGCTGTTTTATGTTTATCAGATGGATCCATCCCAATCTGCCAAAATCCGGAGTTTAGGTCCATACAGCTAAACCATTTTGACTCTGACAAAGAATCGAGGCATTCATCTATGCGTGGTAAGGGGTAGGCATCTTTGACTGTTACGTCATTTAGCTTGCGATAATCTACACAAAATCTGGTAGAACCATCTTTTTTGGTGACTAGGACAATAGGAGATGACCACGCGCTATTTGATGGTTCAATGACATTTCTTTTCAGCATTTTTTCTAGTTCTTGTTTCTCTACCTCACGTTTGCCAAATGGTAATCTCCTTGGAGGCTGTCTAATTGGATTTGCTGGACCCGTGTTGATTCTGTGCTGTACCAAATCTGTTCTCCCAAGGTCATCTGACGATCGTGAAAAGACATCCTGGTACTTAACAAGCAGGTTCTGTAACTTTACAATTTCTTCATTCTGCAGGTGCTGGGAACTACGATGCAAAAGGTCAAGGAGGTATTCTGGTAGTTTGGGGTTGTTATCATCAGGATTTGTAGATTCTGAGATCTTGCAACAAAACTGGTCTGTGGAAGCCAGCACTTCGTAGAAGGACTCACAAGCACCAAGTTTCATATTTGGATATAGGGTAACTGGGTCGCTGCTAAGATTTTGAATTACTGCCAATGGGGTAGTTGAACGGGTGTCTATAATTCCCGGGACAAGGGAGATGTTTTTGTGTTGGAAAATTGCTACTGGTGTTTCTATTAAGCCGAACTCCGCTAAATGTTCTGCTTGAGGTATTGAAACTGGGATGATTAATCTTGTCTCAGGTGGAATGATCTTTGTCTCCTTGACTGCAACCGTACAAACCATGCTTGCTTCACCTCCAAGCCAGCACCTGATGTCACCTTCATGGGTACATAGAACCATCTTCCTTAGATCCAATTTCTGTATATTCTTCATCAGGAAATCTTGACCAAGGATACCTTCACTCAGCACATCACATACAACCACCGGAAGGGTACATTCCAATGGACCAAATACTGCTGAAATTTCTGCATGACCATAGACTGTAATTTCTCTGTTGTTAACATCAACCAGTATCCTTTCTTCCTTCCTTAGCTGTGGCTTGACATGAGGGTCTATGCTGTCAAACACATACTTGGAAATGATTGTTGCTGTTGAACCTGTGTCAATTAAAAAATTCGTTCGAAAACCACCCACCAACCCTGATACATAAAGGCCATCATCCCATTTCTTTTCAGTTTTTCCAATGCATCCTAATCTAATATATTCATCCCATTCTAAATTTTCTGTAGGCCTTTCATGAGTATCTTCCGCCAAGCTTCGACCTAGTAAGCCGACGGTTTGAAGTTTCCCTGACTGTTTGCTCTTTGCTGTTTGCCGCTAGGATTGTACGATCTGTTTCTCATGTCAGAATTTTGTTTGTTCATAGGGCAATCTCTCATGAAGTGGTCAGGGGCGTGACAGATATAACACTCTCTATTGCTAAAATTCTGTCTTCCACCAAACTTCCCCGTCCGTCCGGATTCTAGCTTTTCAAGCCTGGCAAGGATCTGCTTTAAAGTATCTGTCACTTCCATCTGGATTGCATTGGCACCATTCTGACTCTTCTTGATGTCCTTCTCTTCCCCAACGACTCTGACAGGTTGTTTCCGTTTCTCACTATCGCCTAGGACAGCTTCATATCGCTCAATGACTTCTACGGCATCTGCAATCGTTTGACAGTCTTTATCTATGCAACGGCACTTCATTTCTAGTGATATGCTTTTATAGAGCTGATTTATGGACAATGCCTCCTGTGCCAGGGCATCCAGATTAGGATAAGCTTTCTGTGACATCTGCCTTAAATCATCGGCCAGAGCTGCTATGGATTCGTTCGGCGTGCGTCTCCTTGATTCAAATCTGGAGAGCCAGCGATTTTGTTGTCGGGAACTTCCAAATCTGTGCTCAAGTTTATCAACAAGGACAGGATAGGGTTGCCTAGATTCAACAGGTAGACTTATGTAGAACGTGCGTGCAGGGCCCCGAAGACATGCAGCTAGCGCTAATACCTTGTCATGGTCACCCCATCTTCCCAATTCAGCGCAGACTTCAAAGTGTGAAATATATTCTTGCCAATCATCACTGCCATTGTATGGTTCCGGTTTTAGATTTAAACCTCTTGCGCCTGATCTAGGTTGCCAGTCACCTGCACCTCGCCTAACTAGGTCGAGATCAAATTCGTCTTCATGCTCAGATGTCTGGTCGACCTCATTTTGTTGGTCTTGTGGCATATTTAGTACGACTTCATTATCAGGAGATGCCATTTTGCGTCAAACAGAGATCTCAATCACAAGAAGATACTTAAAAGAGAGAACATAGCAAAACTAAAAAAATTACCCTAAACAGAAAACACAACAGACAAGAGTTCGTATCCTGGAAATTACAAACATGTAAAATCCCACTTCTGACACCAGTTTGTAACAAGTCGAGCGGACTCTTGTCACAAAATAAAAACTCCTTTGTCAGGCATGACAAGTTTTTATTGAGGATGGCAACAATCAAAAACAATAACAACGAATGAGATGCTGACCATTCAGACAGTATGTGACCCAGTAAAAAAAAAGGGGGGGGGGTGAACTTGGATATCATTCTACAGTAAATATATTTAACGAGTATCTGCAAGCGACCATCGTTCTCGAACTCAAAGTAAAACAACTGTGCGTAAATAAGATCATAAATTATTGCCACTTTCAAGAACTTATTACTCAGGTTTTGCCGAAATAATTTAACATGCGTCAATCCGGACAGTCCTAACTATAAGGAAATCTAAATCTTGTAAATAAACTATATCTGACACTAAACTTCTTAAATGCCCTTAATATTCTACTACGATACCTCTAACTTATAAGACAAATTATTATGAGTAGCCTAAATTATTTCTAACAAGTATATTCCTAAAATGACTTTATTTTAGCTAAAAGCTTATCCGAACAAATAACGCCGAAAATCCGGACAACTCATTCCGGACAAGAATAACCTATGTGAACTTAGCTTTGTAAACTACTCTGGAATCCGAACAAATTATCCGGACAACTATTAAGACATAAACGTTAACTAACGAATAAAACTCTGAACTTGGAAACGATTAACTCCTAGAAATGTTCCGGTCATAAGCCCTAATTAATAACTCGAACTATAAATAAACAAACTACTACACTACATGACTGGAATAATATCTGTACTCGAAAACTGTCCTGTCCGGACACGCAAAGTCCTTATAGAAATTAGCATCATCCACTACAAGATTTATCATCTTGAATACCTTAGACTTTCTCTGAAGGTTTGGTTCTGAATGTGTCAACCCTAGGGATGAAGATTCAAGAGTGACGAGTTGCTGAAGCTGGGTTCCTAATATAACCTTCTACGACCAATCAGCGTTTGTCCTTTTTGTCCGGAAAATTTATACCCAATCCAAACGCTGTACGGATCTATGGAAATTCCGAACAGTTCCCAATTTCCGGACAAGCTGAATTAAAACCCTTTATTAACATTTAAGGAACAGTATAAGGCCTTGTCCGGATTGCCTATATAATATTGACACTAAATTATGTAATTAGTTTAATGAATAAAAATATCTAAGATTACGTTATTTTGTTATAAAAATGAAGATTTGAATCTGGGCGCCTTCTAAAGTAGTGCGCGCAAGGATATATGTAAATACGGAAGTGTAACTTCACAACTTAGTGCGTCGATGAGATCGATAAAATAAGATAATAGTTCACCACCATAAGGTAAATATAGACAAAAATAGTGGTCAGCATCATTTTACATTAATTCATGGTAAAATTGATATACAACATAATTAAATGATAAAAAAAATCAGATGGCAGAATCACAAGATGACATGATGAGTAGTGAAGCGGTCGCTCAGACGAGAGGACGCATGGTTTAACAACCAGAAGTTCGCGAGCGGTAAATATCAATTTCACTTGGAAATAAGTAATGACACAACTCCAGACTGCACAAAGTAGAATATCTGGTAATTATTAACAGTTGTAATTCAAGGTAAAGCGTTATTTTGCTGTATTTGCGAAAGAATTTAAAGAATGAAGTTTGTACACAAATGATCCAAAATGGGGATGTTGTCAAAACACGAACGGTATGACTATAAGTTATGTGAACAAAATCTGAAAATAAAACAAGACATAATACATGCTGCTTAAACTCGATAAAATAATTTAGAATCAAGTACAATAATTATAATAAATCTTATCCAGAATGGACATACTTTAACATGAAAATTAGCACACGAGGTCTCATATGTTACACCAAGTCCTCGAAGCTCGCGCTTCATACTTCACCGCATAGTGCAGTAGGCTGTGGCGTCATAGCTACTGAAGACCTATTCTAACCCGGATCCCCTCAGGACTGTTTGTTTGTTGGTTACTGAGGACCTATTCTAACCCGGATCCCCTCGGGACTGTTTGTGTGTTATGTATCCTTCTTCCTTTGCTGACACTCGTTGAATGTTTTTTTTACTTCGTTTCGTGGGATACGACAACACATGATTATTAGTCCCCTACCGACGAAGTCGAGGGGACTTTAGGTTTGCGTTCCGTCCGTCTGTCCGTCAGTCCAGTTTTCCGCACTTTTTTTCTCTTCTTGCAGATATTTATTTTATATTTGGTATATGGCTTTGCCATAGCAAGTTACAGATCAAGTTCGAACTTCGTCTCGGTCCGTTGATTTTTCACTTCGACTTAGGCCCTTGGACTTAGAAAAATAGCATGAATAATAAGTTTTCCAGACTTTTTTTGGTTGTGCTTGCAGATATTCATTTGATATTTGGTACATTGCTTTGTCATAACAAGTTACAGATCAAGTTTGAATTTCGTCTCAGTCTGCTGATTTTTCACTTAGTTATGGCCCTTGAACTTAGAAAAATAGCATGAATTATCAGTTTTCCAGACTTTTTTTGGTTGTGCTTGCAGATATTCATTTGATATTTGGTACATTGCTTTGTCATATCAAGTTTGAATTTCGTCTCAGTCTGCTGATTTTTCACTTAGTTATGGCCCTTGAACCTAGAAAAATAGCATGAATTATCAGTTTTCCAGACTTTTTTTGGTTGTGCTTGCAGATATTCATTTTGATACTTGGTACATTGCTTTGTCATAACAAGTTACAGATCAAGTTTGAATTTCGTCTCGGTCCGTTGATTTTTTACGTATGGCCTTGGACTTAGAAAAATAGCATGAATTATCAGTTTTCCGGACTTTTTTTGGTTGTGCTTGCAGATATTCATTTGATATTAGGTACATTGCTTTGCCATAACAAGTTACAGATCAAGTTTGAATTTCATCTTGGTTCGTTGATTTTCCATTCAGTTATGGCCCTTGGACGTGGAAAAATAGCATGAATTGTTAGTTTACATCCAAGTGTCTTATCTCTGTAGATAAGAATTAAGAATACTACACTCATTAAAACTTCTAGCATCGTAATACTACAATATAGCTAAATTATTCATGATCATCTACATGTCACAGTTTATTGGCTTGGTTAAAGACCTAAACCTAATTATAAATTTGTCTTTTTACTTGATCTAGTCTCTACTCGAATGGTAGTTGATTTCCAACCATTCCTATCCTGGTTCCCCAATTTTCCCTTTTACCATAACCTACATAATGAACTTTGAATATTGTTGTGGTACAGTGATTTTTGCAACCGGTAGGGGACTATGTATTGCCATGCAATACTCTCAGAATGCTTGTTTACTCTCATTTTCATCAATGAGAAATTCAAAGGAATTTGGTTTTAATTGTTCGTGAAATTCAAGTCCTAGGGTAAAACAATGAATATTATCCATGATCATACCATACGCCATATGGCGCCAATTATGGCGTTATACATTCACTGAAAATCGGGGTCAATCTTGCAGACATTTATTTTGCCTTCATTTATTCCAAAGTACGATTTAGGGTTATAAACTACGAATAGTTATCGTACGAACAAATGCAAGTTGTAGTCTTACAAAAAGATATGGTTTGGGGGATTTGTAAACTATAGATAACAATTCTCCAAACTATCCTCATAAAGCACAATTTTCATTATCGATGAAGCTTAAACTCATTAGATATAACATCAGTCGTCTTTGCACTATAGAAATAGTGTCCAATTGATAAATTTGATTTATTGCAGCCCGGAGGACCAAACTGCTCTATATACACACGAGTTTGCGAGATCGTGATGGAGAATTTGACGGGATAAGTTATCATGGGTATGATAAGTCACAATTGAATGATGCACCTATTTCTAAAAATGATATGTACTTCATGAAAGGTGACGATAACAAACATTGATCAATCTCATAACGCCTATAAGGAATACAAAATAGAGAGTAAGACATCTGGATATACCTGAGGTAAGATCAGGTACATCGGAAAAGTAAGCATCCCCTGTCGACCGGTCAAACCCGCCGTGTTCAATTAAGTAATGAATTATTATTTTTGAAAGGTGTAGTCTCATAACTGCAAATGTGTGTGCAACGCGCATTATGAACACTACATCTTTCAAAAAATAATAATACATTGCCTCTATTTACATTTCTGAAACCTTATCTAATGTGTGCATTTTTCATTTATATCTTGAATATCCCGCCTAATTCTTTGGGTAAGTAGAGATTAACGAAACAGCCATGGAAAGCAAACTGTGGTGTCATAACGTAAAAGAAATTTCCCAATGCATTTGACAGCAAACTATGATCGCCAACAAAAACAAGAACAGCTATTGACACAAGCGTCAAATTCGACCGCAACTTCTTGATAATCATCGAGACTATTTTACAAGCATAAGAAGTTTCCATTAAATGTAACAAATACTACGTAAAGCAACCCATTTACAAACCTTCACGTCTTTATATCGAAGCTTATTTCATCCCTTTAGACAGTCTCTCATTGTGTAGTTCACTCTGACAGATTAAGGTTATTCGCCATTGTGTAGTTCATGCTGACAGATTAAGGTCATTCGCCATTGTGTAGTTCATGCTGACAGATTAAGGTTATTTGCCATTGTGTAGTTCACGTTGACAGATTAAGGTTATTCGCCATTGTGTAGTTCACTCTGACAGATTAAGGTTATTCGCCATTGTGTAGTTCATGCTGACAGATTAAGGTTATTCATCATCATGTAGTTCACTCTGTTAGGCCGTTCTTGCCACACTGATTTTGACTACGGATTACACTCTTTACCTGATCAAGATATAGGGCTCACGACGAGTGTGATCGGTCAACAGGGAATGCTTACTCCTCCTAGGCATCTGATCCCGCCTCTGTTATATCCAGGAGTCCGTGTTTGCCCAACTCTCTATTTTGTATTGCTGATAGGAGTTATGAAATTGATCACTGTTCGTTATCTTCACATTTCATACATAGGAAAATTCTTAAGAATCTTCTTAAGAAGAAGCGGACCATTTTTGGTCAAATCAATATGTAAGCATTTTTGGGCAGTCTAGATTCAAGTTTCTTCAAATTGTGGTCGCCAAAAGTAGGTGGGGCTACAAAAGAGGATGAAAGTTTTATATGGCAATATATATAGGAAAATTCTTTAACAATCTTCTGAAGAACAACAGGATCATGAATGGTTATATCAATATACAAGCACCCCAGGTAGTGCAGATTCAAGTTTCTTCATATCGTGGTCCTCGAAAGTAGGGCATGAAGCAATACAGGATCAAAGTTTTACATGGGGATCTAAAAGAAAACTCTTCTCAAGAACAGCAGGGTCATGATTTGTTATATGAATATGCAAGCATCCCGATGTAGTGCAGAGTCAAGTTTCTGCAAATTGTGGTTCCCGGAATTAGTAACTTCACATGGGCCTAAGATACCATTTTTAATTATTATAATTAAAAGAGTTCGGTTATACAATATGTTTCGTTTCGTTTCGTTTCCGTGGGTTTCGTTTCATTTCGGTAGGTTTCGTTTCGCACTTTACAGGTACCCTTCTTACGTAACCTGACACAGACCTAAGTGCCAAGGTGTTTTTTTTCTGAACGAAGATTGTCATTTGTGTTATAATGGCAAAAATTTAAAGATACATGTATCTTCCAGCACATTCCTATTAACAAAAACATTGACACTTTAATTTCTCCGGGCAGCAATTGATGGTTCAAATATCAATGTTTCTTGTCAAATTTTGAAATAATGGTGTGCAGTATTACTTGCTGCTGATCATAATTTTTAAAAAAGAATGCCCTCGCTCGAAGTACATACTTGTAAATACGTGTTTCGTCTAACTAACCTCGTATCGGCCTTTTTAGAGAGTTGTAAATTGTAGAAAATTAATAATAATATTGCGACGTGCACTGTGCGCTAGTCAATTGGTAGTGAAATTTGTCAGTCACATATAGAAAATTCTTGTAAAATTATTCTAGATAGAATAGAAAAATATTTCAACTGGAAAACGTTTTACTGATGAACTGCTTTTAAGCACAGTGTCCTTTTTATATACATGTACTCACTGGTATTGCTTTAACAAAATTCATTAGTGTCTGGGTCACATCCACGTCCGTAGGACATCGATATATCGTTTTAACGAAAGATCACGTGGTCTAATAGTACCGCTGTACATCCCTCTATCAGTGTATCCTGATCTCCACGGCGATAGCGTCATACCAGTGGGGAACATTCACCATAGGTTGGCCTGATGAACTGATGAAAAACTCAATACTTGGGGGCCCGGTTCACAAAGACAAAGGACGCCACTTATGTTGACTTTGTGCGATAACGTTTTACTAATTTCCATTGCGATAAAAAAAAGGGGGGGGGGGCATATCTATAAGTCAAGTGCAGAGAATATTTACTATCTATAAAGTATACAATTTCATCGCATTCCCCTCTTTTAATTGAAAAAATGTGAAATCAAGTTTTAGAATTCACATTTTCAAGTATGTATTTGCAGGGAAGCACAACACCGCCCACTTCCTCATTTGGTTCGGGCCATGGAGGAAACTTGCTACTGGATGTCCTGTCACTTCGGCAAATATTTCACCGCCATTATCCAAAATGTTACGAAAATGTGCAGATCATAGGCATTTTGGTACATGTCCTTTAGGTAGACCAGCTACAAGTGTATGCCACTAACTTCCAGCTGACGTTTTTCATCTGTAATGTCATGAATATTTTGGAGGTGGAAGCCACACCAAACAAGCATTGCTGTCTTTTATGTTTGAGTATTCTCTGTCAAAAAGTAAACGGGTTGGAGGAGGGGTATATGGGGGACGAATTTTAAACACATGATAGCCTTTCAGAACACATTTGTCAATGATAACTTTCGTAGGAGCTAAACTGCTGGATTGCTCAACATGCTCAATTTCATCATCCACAGCAGGCTGATATAAAGAAAAACTTGAAGTAAATTTAAAATGTAAAAGAGTAGTAGGATAGGGTGTAATTGTATAGAAGATTTGTTACAGTAAAACACATTATATATTACAGTGGTCTCACTTACAGTAAAACACATTATATATTACAGTGGTCTCACTTACAGTGAAAAGTTTGGCAATCAGGGCCGTAAGTAGGGTTCTAAATCAGGGGAGGCAGGGGATTGGGGGCCGCCGATTGACTTTACGACTGAAAATGACACTTTTTAAATCCCAATTTATCATGTTTGTGTTTCATTTGTACTATGTAAAGAATCGTAATATGGTGTCAAAGACAAAGGTGCTTGTCTTCATTTTAAACATATATCCTATAATATAACATTTATATAATTTTATTTTCTTTTTTGCCAAAAAATCAGACGAGGCAGTTGCCTCGTCTGCCTCATCGGCAGTTACGGCCCTGGCAATCTCGGCTGAGATTCGGCTTGGCTGAATATTTGGACTGACGCCTTCACCGAATCTCGGAGCAGTCCTTCATAATTCTAATTTCGGCTGAGATTCGGCTTGGCTAAATATTTGGACTGACGCCTTCACCGAATCTCGGAGCAGTCCTTCATAATTCTAATTTCGGCTGAGATTCGGCTTGGCTGAATATTTGGACTGACGCCTTCACCGAATCTCGGAGCAGTCCTTCTATTCATAATTCATGTCTGGAAATTTACTCTCAGTTTCTGCCGGTTCTAGCAATTAATGTGCACTTAGGTGACACTGCTGTTCGCTTCAAATAAGTGATTTGACTGTTCAGCTAACTCTAATTGTAATATAATGCTCTTCGGACGCTCTCTCTTCTCTTTGGAGACATTCTCTTTCCACATGCTCACTTCCTAGCAATGTTTGCTGTGAATTTTTAAGTAGACCTGTGTATTTCCACCATTTTTAATTTCTCCCACTCTCAGAGCAATAAATTACAAAATCGTTTGATTTATTGAATTAATTTTATTGGGAGAACTTACATTTTTTCCAAAAACCCTTAAAATTTGCGTAATTCTATTAATTTCACCTTATCAAAAATGACTACATAGGAGACATATTTCAAGCCCTATAAAATCTGTAAAATCCAGGAGCTTCCACCCTGGGTCCCCATCAGGGCTTCGCTTTCGACCCACTGGGGCTTCAAGGCAGCCCCCAGACCCCCTGCCTCATAAAGTTGCGCCCCCTAACCACAATTCCTGGATCCATCCCTGCATACAACCCATTTAAATGTGGTATATATCCTGAATGTTATTTATACATGTTAAATTTTTATCCACCGTTGCTTTGCAGATCTTCTTCTAAATAAATTATCTAAAATTGGGAGAAAAACGCACATTAGATATATGTGTAACTATAGATAAGATAAAATAAGTTTATTCCAATTTTGGGCCCAGAGGGCATAACAGTAAGACAGTTTATAAAGAAGGAAATTCAAAAAAGAAAGAAAGTTTACAACATTAACTACAGGTTACATAGACTGCAAACTGCATGTAGATGCAGCATGTTGGGGAAACGAGTACATACATATATGGATTGCTAATGAGGTGTATACATAAGTAAATGGACAGTATCAGTATTATACCATCATATGAATAATAAACTATAATGATTTTTGCAGTTTTAAAGCTTCACTTCTATGATCATGTTTTCTACATATGTAACACCTCTTCAATAAATATATTTTACTTAGAAAATATACTAAAGAGAGAGAGAGAGAGAGAGAGAGAGAGAGAGAGAGAGAGAGAGAGTAGTGACGGAAAGCGAACTTCGTAAGCTACTTGTGTATGGGGATATGTTTGATTCCATTACATATGTACATGTACGACTATCAATGTTACATGTAGTTCATTGAAACCAACTGCATAATTCAAATATTAAGAGTTATGCTGACACATCGTTGAATATTTTCTGAGATTGATATCTATTGTGGCTCGCATTGATTTGGTAACATTCTTGAGAGTGACTATAACTTATCAGTTTGTTTCAAAAACGTAAATTTTCCATTCCTCCCTGGAAATAACCAGAACAACATTTGAAAGTGAAACATCAAATCAAATATCTCACTTCATCGGAAATATGGACACAGTGTAACGCCTAAATATGTAAATTTATCCCATGTCATTATTCATCCAAATAAAAAAATTATCTTTTTAATCTAATGGTTTACGATGCTTGAGCGCCTTTTGATAATATCAAGGGTACACATTACACCTCCCCTCCCCTTTCTCCCCATGCATCTTTCAAACCACTATTTCTTTCGATATGCGAGTGGAAAAATGAAGTGAAAATGAGTCTCTTTTTTAAGTAGAATAGATCTATCCGTTGATTAACTCACAATACTCGTAAACTAGTACACTTTCATGCATACATGTATATAATGATAAATTTTGATTCACACTGCAAATGTTAAATTTTTTTTCCATATATTTCTAAGTTTTTCATATATTTAGGACACGTTTAAGAGACGTATCATCGTGTGGCGACTTTTGCCGTTTTTTGTCCATACATGTATGCTACATTCAGTGCCCTCACCCCTAATATGGCTAGACAAAGAACACAATTAAGGTACGATATTCATAGTCATGATGAGGACAAAGATGACCTCTAGGATGTGTATGGCTATTTCGTATGTGTGCTGATAGAGTTAATGACGTGAAATAAAAGCTTTTGGACATGCACTGATTGGTTCAGTACGCATACCGCGTGTAAATGGATTGTATTCACATACATATATATGTAACGGAAGTTTCATTCAATAAACTATTTAACTGACGGTACATATAAAACAATAAATGAAGTTACTACGTACTACAATCAGTGTGCTTAATTGAATGATATTCCGCACTTATGCGTAAAAGAAATCTGGTAGCATACCCCCCCCCCCCCTTGCACAACATTAATTTTTCGTCGATATCTTTGAATACGATTGGCTTTATTCAGTGACAGTATATGCATAAACTTATATAATTAACACGTAATTATTGGTATATAAAAGTGATGATAAAACAAAGCGCTCATCCTAATATTTCACGTGATTATAGGTAGTGTCAACGGACTTGACCCGATTGTCGGAATTGTGTTGAGGTGTTTGATGAAACTAGAAAGTTGTAGATCTACATTGAATATATTTGTTTCCATATATTCCCGAATTATTGCTATCTTCCGTAAACATAATTATGCTTTCCTGCGAAATATATCCATGAATTGAGATATTATGCATGCAAACTGAATACGAACTTCAACCATCTATATTGCCGCATCGGTAGCCTATACATCCCGGTCACAACATAGCCTATACCATGCATGCTGGGCGGGGTATACTCGGTGGTATGCTCTTACTTATTGTTCAATTACTTAGACCTGAGTAGTGACGGATTTAAGGGCGCCCCCCCCCCCCCCTCAAATCGTGGAAATCTATACGATAGAAGAAGCAATCATTTCTTCTACTCTCGGAAAATAAATGACAATTTTTTTTTATTTATTATTATTATTTTTTTTTTTTGAATTGCTTTTATTGGGAGAACCCCCCCCCCCCTTAAAATTTGCGTCTTTTTATTAATTTCATCTTATATCAAAAATGACTTATCTAAAATAGTAAAAATGACTGCATAGGAGACATACATATTTCTAGCCCTATAAAATCTGTAAAATCAAGGAGCTTCCGCCCGGGGCTAAGACCCACTGGGGGCCTCAAGGCGGCCCCCTGCCTCAAAAAGTTTCGCATCCTAACCGCAATTCCTAGATCCGCCCCTGCTAAATATATATACGCCTCTACTTGTACGTTATTACCTCTTGTGAGCCCATAATTGGTAAATAAATTATCGACGATATATCATATAATTTATTGTAGAACACGTACACATGTGTATTTAACGTACATGTGTGTTGACAGCTCATATTGGAGATCGTAATTTTTTTTTTTTTACTCGTGACAAAACGTCATGAACGGAAATTTATCTTACGCAACATAGAAAAAGAGAAACAACTCTCTTTTCTAGAACATGAACGATCTGACGTCATTCTATTTTTATCTTTTGTTCAAATCAATCCGCATTCATAAATAATGTGTATATAAAATCAAATTCTATCGGTTATATGAGAGAATGATGTCGCATGATTTTTTTATTTACCCCAGATAATCAATTTTATTTGAAATAATTTGCATTCTCAAAGAGATCTGTGATGATGTGAAGAACTATTTTTTACAGTGAAAGTAGATCCAATGTTGTTGGTAATCAGGAGGTTTAATGTCAACAAGAGAGTAATGGTTATTTTGGTCTGTCGATTTGTCACACATATTTGATATAGTCTGTGAAAAATTTGTTTCGACATTCCACTTGAAAAATGGCAGGAATAATATTGATAAACATAAGTTATGAAGGAGATAATGAAGTCTCGGAAATTTATAAACTTCATCGCCAGACACGATGGGTAGACTTGGAGGCTATGGTAAGATATTGCGCTTTTAAATTCATGATATCCTACAAGGTTACTGTAACATTAGAGCTTAAACATATTGTAAAAGACGAGTACTTTCAAGTATCCTGATTGTCATAAGTCATATATTTGAATGCAGACAGTGGTCTATTGTATAAATCTGAACTAGAAGATTAACAAAACAAAATGGTGGCCATTGGCATTGACATAGTTCAGTTGTTTACGTCAAATCACTTTCAAGGAAGTTGACACTGGCTATTCCATAGAACAGTTGGAATATCTTTTAAACTGCTAGTTTTTCTCCTGAACATTTCATTAAACTATTCATTGTCTTCAAAACTGCAAGTTGGATTTTTTTTTTTTTTTTTTTTTTTACCAGTTTACTCTCCCACAAAGATATAAATTTTTCATGGAACACTTCCAGTATGCGTCCCATAAATGTAGCGCCAACAATACCCCCCCCCCCTCAAAGCCAAGCCTTAAGTTAACCCTTTAAGGCATTGTCACGCAAAGTATGGACCGGCATACTAGAAACTACTAGTCATATATTTATTCTCTAACACCACAAGGCCTGAAGGGAGAACAATCAAAACCAAACCACTCTCATGCCATTACAGGAGCTTTTATATCTGCTAGCAATGCCTATATACCTTTATACTTAAAGATAAATGGTTTGAATAAGGATTTTATTTATAAGAATCCTCCATTGTCACAGCTTTCATTAGAAACTTTTCTGACCCAGTATAGGGCTAGTGGTAGCAACCACCACCCATTTTTTAAAAATTACCCAAAACAATAAAAATCAGGTGCAATTACCAATTTTGAGTATGCTGATTTCAAATCTGGATTCCTTTTACTCCAATTTCTTACAGAAAATGAGGTATAGTGTCTTAAACACCCCTACCGTCAGGTTGCCAAAAACGGAAAATGTTTCATTTCGCATCAAAAAGTGACCCAACTTTATTTCTTGAAACACCATTACCCAAAACAATAAAAAGCAGGTGTAATTACCAATTTTGAGTATGCTGAATCCAATTCTGAATTCCTTTTACTCCACTTCCTTACAGAAAATGAGGTATAGTGGCTTAAACACCCCTACCGTCAGGTTGTCAAAAATTGAAAATGTTCCATTTCACATTAAAAAGTGACCTGAAAGTTATTTCTTGGAATAAGGCATACAACATAAAGGAAAACAATTAATATTAAATTGTTCCATGAACATTCTTAGTTGTTTTGGAAAGAATATATCCCACCTCTGGACTTCACAGATACAGGAAAGGAAGAGGAATACGGAGCGGATCAACGATCTTAAATTTAATCAGATTGGGCCATAGCCTAATGAACTGATGAACAGGAGCAAAAGTAAAATTAATAGGAAAACTGATTTATTAAACATAAGCAAGTCTTTTCCGGGGGGGGGGGGGGGGGGGGGGGGGGGGGGGGGCTGAGTTGCATCATTATCAGAATTTACCAAAACAGTTGACTCTCTGGCCAGTCTGGGGGCTGAGCTAGTTACATCAGAATTGACAGAAGCAGAATTCTCTGGCCAGTCGGGGGGCTGAGTGGTATCAGAATCTATTATTTATTTATTTTTATTTTTTCAAAATTCAGAAATTTAAAAACTGCATGATCAGATTTTTTTGTAACACTAATAATTAATGTCACTTTATTGCGATGACTCTTCAAGTACAAACCATGATATTAAAAAAAATGAAATGAAATGATAGATAAATAAATAAATAAAATATTTGTAAGTTACTTTATTTATCCAGGGACCTATATACTAACTATAGTATATAGGTCCCTGATTTATCTGTAAGTAAGTCACTAATTAAGAAAATTGCATCATCTGTAGCTTATGACCCCTTTTGCCTTGCCTTGTAATTAATATTGTTGAAAATTTGGCAAATAGCATTTTAACCCCCCAGTCCATACCCCACTTTTCTTTAAACGCTAAAAATCCAGCTAATTCAGTGAGGAAGAAATGTCACTACCTTATTTCGAATTTCCTCTAGACTATATCAAATTAAATACCGCACTGCTATCAGTCACAGATTGACACTGGTAGGGGTATGGGGACCTGGTCTGTGAGTGTGATGGAAAAGATTCTGATGAACATGATGAAAATAAAGATTCACTCGTCATTCAAAAATGTATAATCATTGTATTAATGTATACCACCGGTACGTTGTGAGTACGTTAATAATGGGAGTTATCTTTCCCTGGATATCTAAATCAATCAAATACTATATGAACACGGGCAATTATCGTCCATGTTTGACCTCAGTATAATTTATTCATGCATAAAATGTATTAATATGTCACTCTTTGTTGCGTATTTCACCGTTAAGTAAATGTTTACATATACTCGCTCTGCTTAATCGCTTCAATCTCAAAGGGATTTTCTAGAATGTGCCTAATTACGTGAGATACGCAAAATATAGCTATTTTAGATCCGAACGATCAACTTCGCATCATCGTAGGCTCTAGGTTTATCCATACTAGCCCGTAAAAAATAGGGTAGAACCTCGTCCCACTTTTCCTGTAGAAATAAAAATAGAACATGACGCGCCACCTAGCGAGCGTGGTTGTTGCTACTAGTGGATTACATTTTACTAGCCCAATGAAATGTTTTTACTAGCCCTGAAAATGAATAAAATTTCAAAAGTGAGGTTATTAATAATTATTTTATACTTCTGAAATTTTAAATTCAATTATTATCTCCAAAAGTCTGAGTTTTGTGGATCAGTTTGTTCATTATTTTTCTGAGTCATAGCTCAAGTCCTTCTCTTCTTCCTTATCCATTTCTAAAGGTCGTTGATTAATTTCAACATTACTTTCTGCAGAATTGATTTCCTGAGATTGTGCTCTTTCCCTCGTAACAGCTATTCTTTGATTATACTTGTTTGTCTCCCTTTCTAAATTCTTACATGCTTATTCTACTTCCTTCCTTTTATTTTTTATTTAAGTGTCAAAAATAGTATTAAACAAAGTAAATGTACCAACTCCATAAAAAGTTTACTCAAACATGGTTATTTCAGTATGATTTCTCCTCAGAATGGTTTTATCTGTGGAAATTTTCTCTATCCCATTAGGATACTTTTAAGACAATTTTTACATGGAGGGGTGTGCAATTACCATCGCCTGAGGCGACCAATTGTGGAGATCGGGCAATTAGAAAATGACTCTGCATTCAGCTCGTTGGGCTAATAAATCCAAAACAAAAGTAAACACATTAACATTTTCATTGTACATTTGTCAATATATTGTTGACTGACATTATGTTATTGTATGAATTAACTTTATTGCCAAATGAAGATTCTCAATCCATTTTAACATACATGCATTGTTAATTGATAGCAGCAATCAGTTTTATAGTAACAAAATGTTTTTCGGGGGTCTGTTTTTGCTCTGCCATCAATTTTGAATTCTTTATAGAATTTATGAATTTGATCAATATTTGTGATCTTTACCCCTTTTTTCGCTCAGTGAATTTTTCTGATTGAAATTTGTCAGTCATTGTTGTTGTAAACTTTTCACATTTTCATCATCTTCTCCAGAACCACTGGGCCAATTTCAATCGAACTTGTCACGAAGCATTCTTGGGTAAAGGGGATTCAAGTTTGCTCAAATGAAGGGCCATGCCCACTTCAAAGAGGAGATAATCACAAAAATGCAAAAATAGGGTGGGGTCATTTAAAATTTTTCTTCTCAAGAACCACTGGGCCAGAAGAGCTTATTAAATTCATATGAAAGCCTCTTGACATAGCGCAGAGTCAAGTTTTTAAAAACTATGGCCCGCGGGGGGTAGGATAGGGCCACAATTATGTATCACTTTTTCATGCGAATGTATAAGGAAAACCTTTAAATATGGTCTAAGGTGACTCAGGTGAGCAATGTGGCCCTTTGTGGGTTGCTAGTTAGATTTTTTAATTGCACATTCCTGTTACTAGCTGCTCCCAGACCAGTCAACTAGTGTCGGGTTAGTGAGTGACTGATTGTTGCCACAGCTCAGTTAGCAGTCAATTTGCTTTTTAACTCGGACCTGATAGAAGAGTGACATAAAGTGAAAAGAACCTTTAGTTGTGTCTATAATATTCCATGTCATTCCCACTTCCTGCTTTTGAATATTAAAGTGAAAATATTATTCATGTGCTGAGACATTTCCTGCATTGTCCTCCTTCTAGTGGGTATAGCAAGAACTTTGTACTATTGATAGAGTTATAAAATTTCTATGTGTCTTTTGCAGTTGAAAGCCCAGTTTGACTGTGAAAATATGGGAGTGTATTATGTTGATTCTGAGGGAGACTATGTAAGTTTTGTTCATAATTTTAAGACAAATATCAAATGATTATTATTTTGTTCTTGAGATTATGTATAAAAATAGTGCTGTCATTGTCATTTCTATTTCTTCAGATTGCATTGAGTAGCCAGGTAGAGTTAGAAGAGGCTTTCAAGGTTTGTCTCACTTTGATATTAATTCTTTTCACAATCTAAGTTACTGATAATGTAAAATCATGTGACTCCTGCACAGATTTAGGATTTAAATACAGTTGGTACCTTGATTTATTTTGCAACAGGTAGCAGACCAGTGTCATAGCACTCTTTACATGCGAGTGAGAAACTTTGGATCCTCTCCCCCCAGACAAAGAGTAGAGACAGATGCCACACCCATCAATGATGACACAGAATTAAAATTGGCCTCAGTTATCCCAGAAACCCTTCAACAACAAGATGACAAACCAGAGGTCTTGTTACAAGCAGATGAGCAACTCCCCAAAATCCAAATCACAGTTAAAACTAGTGAAGAAAAAGCAAACTCCAGGTACAAATTAGCTGGTCATTTTGGGCTTTGGTCAAACTACTTTCCTGTAGGGACAGTCAAATTTGTGAACTTTTGTGTTTTGTCACAGGGGAGAAAACTAGTTTACAGTCACAAGTGATACTCTGCAAGCGAAACTTTCGTAATATATGGATGCATGTATTGATTTGGTGTTGTTATCGGTTTCAGTACGCTCCATTTTAATTGATTGGAAATTCTGTTAACCAATCATGCTAAGTACCTTAAAATTTATCTGATTTAAACTTCATCCAGGAAACAGGCTACATATAGTGTCAGATGGTATTCAGAGTTTGATTCTGAAATATAAGTAGCAGAATGTACAGATTATACTGCATTTTTGGATTGCACAAGAGTAATTCAGTGTGTGCTGTGTTTATTGTGTAGACAAGAGTAATTCAGTGTGTGCTGTGTTTATTGTGTAGACAAGAGTAATTCAGTGTGTGCTGTGTTTATTGTGTAGACAAGAGTAATTCATTGTGTACTGTGTTTATTGTGTAGACAAGAGTAATTCAGTGTGTACTGTGTTTATTGTGTAGACAAGAGTAATTCAGTGTGTACTGTGTTTATTGTGCAGACAAGAGTAATTCAGTGTGTGCTGTGTTTATTGTGTAGACAAGAGTAATTCAGTGTGTACTGTGTTTATTGTGTAGACAAGAGAAGAGAGACAAGCCAGATGATGTGGACAGTCAGTCTGAAGCTACGCCTCTGTTTGTAAGTACATGTACTTTTAATGTTTTCAAATTGTATGATCACCTTTAAAAGATCTGTTTGCGATATCCTGACTCTGTTAAATGTTTGGGTAGGTAGGCAGGTGAAATGTTTTTATCACGAAGATGTTACAACTTGCAGTGTGTATTTTCAATTTGTTTTTCCAAATGGGATCCGATTAGCAAAGACAATCTGTTAGCTTGCAGTTGTGGGAATTGTGTTGCAGTGAGGCAGAAATACAGATATATACTTAGTATACCTTCAAAATTCCAGTTAAAATCAACAAAATAAAATCTCATAAATATAAAGTAGAAAAATGTTTGAAGTCAAACAGATGTGTTTCAGTTTATTTGGTGAGGGCTACCAGACTGCTGGTGAATTTTAGTCCAAGCTAGCACACCATAGATATGCCACGGGAAATACTTGTAATAAGTCACATGAAAAGTTGTAGTCTGTAGAGTTTTGAATGTATTAAATTGTTTTCATTATTCGTTGACAGTCAGTGAAGAAGTCAAAGAAGAGGCACTCTCGAGATTCTGACAGGAAAAAGAGTGGCCATCGTCACAAAGAGGATTCACAGAGCGAACGCAAAACAGAGGAAGCTATTCCATTCCCAGCCTTCATCAAATACATGAAAGAGGTGTGTGGCAATTGGCTGAAATGCTGTAGATTCTACATTATACCAAAAGATTGGTCTCTTATTAACATGCTTGCCTATTTACAGAAAGCTTATTAGAGCCCTGTCATATGGTGGGTGCCTATAGTAATCACTCTGTCTGTCTGACAGCACTTTCAAGTTTCCTTGGGAAGATTTCCATAAATTCTATACACAACACTTGAATTAGGCAGAGGAAGACCGTTTTATCAGCTTTGTCATTAAGGGTTTCTGTGACCCTTTTTATAGGGGTAGAGCACTGAATACAATGTAGATATACATGTATATTCATATTTTCTTGATATTGATAAGGTAATAACACTCTATGACAGGCAATATAACTTGAGATTAGTTTAGAAGATTTTTATAGAATTTAAGAGTAATGCTTAGATCTCGAAGAGGAAGATACCCCTTTCAATTTTCAGATAACAGCACTTCCTATGGCACATGATACCTACAAAAAATCATGAGTAGATATAGCCATGCCTATTCAACTACCCGACCAGATATTCATAGTTAAGGGGTAGATAGATATATTCATACACGTAGTTAAGTGGTAGAGCGCCTGATGGATATATTCATATACATAGTTCAGGGGTAGAGCACCTGATAGATATATTCATATACATAGTTCAGGGTTAGAGCACCTAATAGATATATTCATACACATAGTTCAGGGTTAGAGCACCTGATAGATATATTCATACACAAAGTTCAGGGGTAGAGCACCTGATAGATATATTCATACACAAAGTTCAGGAGTAGAGCACCTGATAGATATATTCATGCACGAAGTTCAGGGGTAGAACACCTGATAGATATATTCATACACAAAGTTCAGGGGTAGAGCACCTGATAGATATATTCATACACAAAGTTCAGGGGTAGAGCACCTGATAGATATATTCATATACATAGTTCAGGGTTAGAGCACCTAATAGATATATTCATGCACGAAGTTCAGGGGTAGAGCACCTGATAGATATATTCATACACAAAGTTCAGGGGTAGAGCACCTGATAGATATATTCATGCACGAAGTTCAGGGGTAGAGCACCTGATAGATATATTCATACACAAAGTTCAGGGGTAGAGCACCTGATAGATATATTCATACACAAAGTTCAGGAGTAGAGCACCTGATAGATATATTCATACACAAAGTTCAGGGTTAGAGCACCTAATAGATATATTCATACACATAGTTCAGGGGTAGAGCACCTGATAGATATATTCATATACATAGTTCAGGGGTAGAGCACCTGATATATTCATTGCAGGGCCCCTTCTGACTTGGTAGTTTTCTAGTTTATACACATTACATTTGGAGGGTGGAGATCAATACTGAACCTCTGATTTTGTAGCTGAAGAAGGAGTTACATTCAGAAATTGTTAAGGATGTGACAAGAAAGACTGTTAAACATGTGCTTCGTGGTTTGGATGGAGCTGTACTACAGAGCTACAAAGGGGGAGAGGCTACAGAAAGTCAGCCCAAGGGGGCCACAGCCTCATCTCACCAGGGAGTTCAGGAGGAGGCCGACACCAGCAACAGCCATCGTAAGTCATCACAGTATATTTGTATGCCCTGTGAACATTAAGAGATGCGGTGTATCTAGCATTTCTTCTGTTAGTGTGTCCGTCTACTTTTTTAATTTGTGGTTGTATCTTTGATTTAGTTTCATATTTGGCATGCATACTCCAGAAACAAAGCCAGTATGCAGATTGCAACTTCAGTCATGTTATGTCTAGCGGTTATATGAGAGATTCCTTATTTTACTTAATATGGCAAAATGACTTGTATACTTCATTTTGTGAACATAAATTCACGTGTCATCTATTAATTAGGAATTCTTACATGTATTAAAAATAAGCGAGTAATTCTATTTCGTGAGTGATGCCTTTTACGAAATTATGTGATAATAAATGTTTAGGAATTTACATGTAATGAGTGTACTTGAGTTCACCTTTGCAATGTTTTGACTGATTAGAACAGCTTCTTTGGTTGTGAATGTACTTGAGTCTTTAGGTAATCAATAGGATAGAAGTGAGATACATGTATCTGAAAGCAAGTACTTGTCATTTTTTTGTAGCTGTGTACTACCACTGTGGGGTTGAATGTGACAACTGCAATAAAGTGATTGTGGGAGCCCGATACAAATGTTGGTGAGTAACTGCTTTGTCTTCAATAATCAAAGACGCAGCAACAGTTAAAATTGCACATTGTAGTATCTTTCATTTTTGAACAATTGTTAAACAGTACTTTCTGTTTAGTAACTGTGTGGACTACGATCTATGTGAAGAATGTGAGAACATTAGTGGAGTCCATGATCACACTCATGTCTTCATCAAACTCCGCCGACCAATCAAATTCCGACAGAGGGGTCCGTTAATGAAACAGATTTTGTACAAAATGTACAGGCCGCCATCATCAGCTGAGGAGAGCACAGAGAAGGAAGAAATGGAGGAAACAGTGAGGAGTGGAAAAGAGGGCAAAATTCTGGCCAAGATCGAGAAGTAAGATGGGCGATGGTCCTGTACTGATCCGATTGTGAAATCTTTTCATATGCCGTCATCTTTAACAACACTCTCTTGTCTAACCACTCTTGTTACCATTACTTTTTCTTTATTGAAATTATTTTAATCAGAGACAAATGTTTCATTGTCTACTTTGTTGTAGAGTACAAGCAAAAGCCACAATGAAGCAAGAAAAACTAAAACAAAAGCAAGAGAAGGCAATAGAAAAGTTGAAAATGAAATTGTAAGATTTCCATGCAACCATCAATGATAAAAATAATCACCTATGTCGAGATATATAATGATCAGATAGTAAGAAATGTATGTTTTTGTGCAGATTTCGGTAAATTAGTCTGACATATTTCATTCTTGACATATCCGTATTACAAATGAAATACAGTTGGTTAAATTTAAGGTTGCTATAAAATTCACAAGATGGAAAGGTTTCACAATTCAGTCATTTCCCACTAAAGTGTACAGAGACAGGATATGCGTGTATTTACAATACAAGACCCGAATTTTTAATTTTAGGGATGTTGTGAAAGATATGAAGGCACATTTTATGGGAGACTTGACCATCCCTGATGGAACTAAAATACAACCCGGGACCAAGTTTGTCAAGACCTGGAAAATCCGCAATTCTGGAAACATCCAGTGGAGAAGGACCACCAAGGTATGCTTGACCTGAACAGAAGGTGCTGTTGAACTACATACCATATATACTCGCCTATAAGTCGGATTTTGTGGAGTTAAATTTTGGTCCAAAACTCTATGTCCGACTTATAGGGGTGTCCTAAGAAGATTAGTATTTTTCTGGATGACGTAATGTATAGCCTAGTATTTTTTAAACAGCAAAAACATGGACGAAATAAACAAAATAGTAACTGTTTAATTTGTTGAGATTAAAAAATGAAATATCGATGTCATATCTCAAAATATTATTGGAACACAGATAAATACATAAGAGTATTGAATCAGATATGAAATTGGTTTGTCGAGAGAAAAATATATAATATCGGCACATTTCTAAAAAAAAAATTTAAAACACAGGTAAAAACATTAGAGCATTGATTTGAAATTATCAACCAATTTTTAAAAAATGTTAGACCTACTTATAAATGGATCAATGGCAATTCCCCCTAGAATAACCTAAAAACTATAAAACCGACTTACAGGTGAACCGACTTCTAGGAGAGTATGTACCGTAAGTGTGGTTTGTAGATTTTGATATTGATACTTTTGTCTATTATACTTGAAGCTCCACAACATCTCTGGAAATCTGCCCACGGCATACTCTGATGTCGATATACCCCTCCTGAAACCAGGGGAGACGGCTGACATCTCTGTCACATTCTTTGCTCCGGAGGAACCGGGTAAGTACATTATAGAAATTATGTTTAATAGTGTTATGGATTTTGTTTCTTAGAAAATGGAAACTGCACTTTGAAAAGATACAGGAAAGAATAGGTAGACAGTGTGACACATTTGATGATTGAAAGTTCCAAAAATATTTGAATGCTTCATGTGGGGAAATTTTCTGTGAACAGGAAAGTATCAGAGCCACTGGAAGATGCAGGATTCTGGTTACCAGTTTGGGCACCGAGTCTGGTGTCTGGTACAAGTAGAACCCAAACTGGTTCTGGAGCCAACCAAGTCTGAAGATTCACTAAAAATTATTGATGAAGAGACCAAGGAAGAAAAGAAGGTAATGAAGAAAGTTTAGCCTGACCTGAAGATTAAGAGGGTGATGCAAACTGTTTTGGACCTTATGTCCAGTCCCTTTGTTCAAATCATAATGAAAATAACTGTCACTTAGGGTGTCCCATAAACATTTACAAACTTCTTTTTAGTGTTGTTTGTCATTGAGAGAAAAAAATTAAATTGAATGTATTATTTTAACAGGAAGAAGTACCTGCAAGTCTGACAAATCATGCAGATGAAGACTTGACTGAACCCCAAGAAACAAATGAAACAGAGTTCCTGATTGAGAGAAGTCCTATCCAGTTGGAGCGGAAACCAGACAACCAGCCTTGTGAGACCATCACCAATGAGACTGTCCAGAAGCTGGAACAGGAATTGACCACAGCCGCTGCTGCGATGGCTCAGTTACAACTCGATGCCCAGCAGAAGCCTGCTGTGTCTGAGGAGACTGGTCAGGACCTGATGTCATTTGAAATGCTGGATATGTCTAGGGGATCTAACAAGATGTCACAGACTGCCACACCCAACAACACTCCCTTAGGTAACTACATTATATAAATATTAGATAACTTTATGGTTACTAAAGACCAAGTTTGGTTTTCATCCAATTTTCTGGACTTAATGTACATGTAGTTTGATATGTGATTTGTTTTTAAAGCTATTCTATATTCTTCCTTTCTGAGTAAAACATTGTAATACCGGGTTAACAATATCCACAGCAATATTGACCTTGTTTTCCACAAATAGTTGTGTCACCTCCCAAGTCACCATTGCCAGAGGAAGGCAGTTTGTCCCGGACAAGCAGTGTGGAGCTTTTGAACCCTGAACACTTCTCGGACAAAACAGAGGTCATTGACAATGAGTTTGTGGAGAATTATATGAACAGTCTGCCCGTTCCTCAACCAGGTAACATAGTAGTTTGACCCCTCCAAATTGTTATTTCAAAACAATGAAAATAAATTTATTCAAAAAGTCGTTAGTGGGATTGAGTGTAGAGACTGGTGTTCATCAATTGATAAAAATTATTTTAATAGAACAAACGCTCATTCTTTGTGTTTAATAATGGTTAAAAAGCAGACATGTGGCTTCACAAGATCACTTTTGGTAGGTTTGTAATCTTTCTGTAGCTACGTATGTAGTGTTGTACATGTATGTAATCAATTCTTACCGTTAATGATTATCACTAGATACACATACATTTATCACATAATCGAAAAACTTCACTTGGTGATAGTGTTCCCTTGTGGTAGATTCCCCTCTTTATTAAAGAAAATTGTGTTTAAAGATTAAGCTATCTACCTATGTATATTTGGTTTCTAGAAATAAATACATTGGAAAAGCAGGAAAATTATAAAAATAGTTGTGACTGGACAAACAATCTTCATGTTCAAATGAATATCTCTGATGCTTTAACAAGAGCCTCCAGCAGGGTGCTTCCTTGCACTTACATGTATTAAGGACTTGAGTCCCGTTTACTCAAAAAGGGTACATGTAGCCCCCATCCACATTTTTAACACGTGGACTGTTTTTGAATATTTAAAATATACAATGTTAATAAAGTAGGAAAAACCTAGATTTATCCCAGACATGCATGTACATGGATTTTAGAAGTTTGTTTTTTGCTATAGAAATCCAGCACTCCATTGCACAGTTCACATGGATTATTTTATAACATGTTGTATTATAGTATAGAGTTATTTTGTTATCAGCAGAAGTATAGTATTATTTTGTTATTAACAGAAATATAGTGTTACTTTGTTATCATCAGAACTAGTGTTATTTTGTGAACAGTAGAAATACACTGTTATTTTGATTACAGCGGAATTCCAATACACCTCTGAGGAGGATGAGAGTCTCAGTGAAGATGATGATTTTCTCATTGTACCCATGCCGGCATGTTTTGACTTCAGTAAGCCAGTTGTTAAACCACAGGTGTCGGAGAGTTCCTCAGACAATGAAACAATGGACAACTATCACAGAACACTGGACGACAACCATAACAACATCGTTGTCAGTAAGTCATACCACAGTTATGTCTGTCAATAAAATTACTACATCTTATGGCTAATCACTCTTTACTTTCATATATACATGTATATAATATAGACTAGGTGATGAGCTTTCAACATTACTGTAAATCACACTCTGGTTTTATGACATTATGAATTACCATTTTCAAATACATGTATATGGGCAATTGAATTTAATCCAAATTTGATGAAAACCAGTCAGTGTAATATGAATATTAATTGCATAAATGAAAATTGAGTCTTTACCTTAATCTACAAAAACCTGTAATATTTTGTTTGTTTGATATCGGTAGATTGGTTATACATTATTATAATCTACAAAAACCTGTAATATTTTGTTTGTTTAATATCAGTAGGTCGGTTATACGTTATTATAATATGCAAAACCCTTTAATGTTTTGTTTGTTTGATATCGGTACTTAGTTTATACGTTATTATAATCTACAAAAACCTGTAATGTCTTGTTTGTTTGATATCGGTACTTCGGTTATACGTTATTATAATCTACAAAACCCTGTAATGTTTTGTTTGTTTGATATCGGTACTTCGGTTATACGATATTATAATATGCAAAAACCTGTAATGTTTTGTTTGATATTGGTAGAATGGTTATATGTTATTATAATCTACAAAAACCTGTAATGTTTTGTTTGATATTGGCAGAATGGTTATACGTTATTATAATATGCAAAAACCTGTAATGTTTTGTTTGATATTGGTAGAATGGTTATATGTTATTATAATCTACAAAAACCTGTAATGTTTTGCATGCAGATTCCCCTTCTGTGGATGACATATTGATTGCTTCAAATTCAGTGTCTACACCCCCACTGGATCCGCTTGTCCCTTCACCAGCCGTTCCTGCAGTGGAAGAAAATCTCAGTCCGAAGATCCCTGAGAACCTCACAGCTCCTGCCCAGGGAGAATTCCAAGAGGAAGTCAGAACTGAGAGGGACATTGGCGCTTCAGGTACAGATAGCAGCAATTCTAGGCATACATATTCAGTTTTAAACTGCTGGCCAGAAAGTTTTGTCCATCAAAATTTCTTTGGACCAGCAGAATTTCAGTTTTCAGGTTGGTAAAATTAACAGGATAACTGGCCTATGCAATTCAGATAATTTCAAAAACTTTTGAGAGTTTTTACCTGACTGGCTGAGTATGAACTGAACCTTAAGTTTAATGAAGTTCTCCAGGAGGGCACAGAATTAAAACAAATTTGTATTTAACAGGTAATCTTGATGTTCCTTCAACTAATACAGAAACAGGGGAAGTTAGTGCTACTAATACGACAGTTATTGAGCATGTGATCGAGACAGGAGATATCACTGCTACCCCAATCATGGGGCAATCTAGTGAGACAGGAGAGGCGACCAACACCAGGCTAGAGGAGCAGGTCTCCTCCTCTCAAGACACTACAGAGGTCAAAGAGGCCCTTCCACAGGAGGATGTGTGCACAGGGGGTGCTCACCATGGAGATCAGGACAAAGGAGATAAAGCTGCAGGCCATGAAATGTATGTGTAAATGTGAATGTTCCCTTAATGTTGAATTTCATAATAGAAGTCCTTGATAATTGTGTTCCCTTAATGTTGAATTTCTTAGTAGAAGTCCTTGTGAATTGTCTTTTTCTCTTAAAGGACACATCGCATGTTTTTAAACTTTTTAATTTTTTCAGCAAAATTAATTCATTTCATGCCTAAAACTACTTTACATGTGTTTTAAATGAAACAGTTTGCGTAGTTTTCGAGTTTGAAAGCGATGAAATTCAAATCTTGCGATATGCATATTTTCTTCGATATTTTACGCGCCATTATCTGTGACGTCATATGCGACCTCGAGCGAGAAGATTTGAAAACAGTTGATAGCCATTTCATAAACAGATTAGATTTAATTGACAAACAAACAATTATCACATTAACAGCTTGTAAATAACACTGCATTAGGGTGTTTTGTGCCGTTTAAGGGTGTACTTGCTGTCAGAAGAGAGGATTTGGACTGTGTTTTTATCAATTTTCGAAGGAAGGTATGAGGGACAAGACGTGATTATTTTTTGTCGGCACAACGACTTTGCCATAAAAACACCCAGTAAAATTTGTCCCTGTACTTTTTCTAACAAGCACTTGGACAAATACGTAGATAAACTGCGAGAAAGTGGTTCTATCGAAGCTACGGCATATGCTTTCCGTTCTGCTCTCGAATTCAATACACACTCGCACCAACTGACCTTCACCTTGTATCAACATAGGCAGAACTTTGCTAGCAGTGTCTACCAACTGGTAGTTTTAAAAAAAAGAAATTTAAAGATAAAAGATAATTGAACTTTCAATTATAAATAATAAAATATAATATTTCCCGACTTTGAATTGAATTATAATGCTTTCATTTTTTTTAAGGAACGCGTACGAGTTTACAACAACAGCACGCCGCGCTCCCACTTCCTACGTAACAACGTGTTGATAACAAAAAATAATGATTAGGCCTAATAAAATTGCTTTAATAAAATAATTTAAAAGTATTGTGATTTTCACAATAAGTTTGATCATTATTATTATTTTTTCTTTTTCGAAATGCACCCGTGACAGTAGGCCTAGTTGTCAATGATACATAATCGTATCATAATTTAGGCCTATCTAACTTCTCCAAAAATAAATTTAATAATAATTGCTCTGTTTATTTTAGAAAAGCAACAACGCTAATTACAGTTGTTTACAGAAATGGCATTACCAAGTTATGTTTAGACAGGGATCCGATGTAAACATTATTTACTCGCAAATTTATGCAGATTTCATACTCGCTTTTCTCGCTACATTTGGGTCGCTATTTGTATGCACTGGTGGCTAAAAGATATAAGACTCTGGAAATTTGTCAACATCGAAATAAATGTTATCCATGGTAAATAAATTAGGCCCCTAAAACCCGAGTTTTTAAAAATATCTAACACTACTTTTACAACAAGTTGATCGACGAAGGTCGCATATGACGTCACTGTACCACGTGACTACCTATCTAATTAACTAGGCTTTTTGAAATCGGGGCTTAGATTTAAGTCCGTATTGTGGCTAATTATCGCAATACTTCAGCGAACGAACTATTACAATTAATTTCTATAAGCATAAGGAAGACAAAATGCATATAATTCTGTATACTTTGAAAACACGAGATGTGTCCTTTAATGTCCAATTTCATAGTAGAGTCTAATGGAGTGTTAATTGTTTACAGGCCTGTTGCTGGTGAAATGGTGAATCAGATGGTAAGCACTGCCGTTAATGCAGCCAATCGTGCTGCTGCCAATGCCTACACTACTTGTAAAGAGGTCTTCTACACATGGCAGGCAAGAACTTATCAGGTACAGTCCCAACTCAACTCTTTTGTATGTTAAATCATTTCAGCTATTTAGGAATCAATGAAATCTGAATTATTAAGATCTATGTTCAGACCAGAGACTAAAATTTAAATCTAACAGCATGAGTTGATTGATCAGTACTAATTGGGTTCATACTTTTGCAGAATGGTACTTCCCAGGAAAGGAAAGAGTACAAACCACCTAAGGCATCCTGGAAACCGAAAGCTGAAAAGTGGAGACCAAAGGAGGAAAGATGGGAGCCTAAGGCCACAGACTCGGGACCGATGAAGAAACTCATGGAGATGGGCTTCTGTAATCGACAGAGAAACCAGGAACTGCTCAACAAACACAACTCCGACTTGGACAAGGTTCTGTTTGAGCTTCTTAATCACTCGGACAATGATTGGATGCATAACAGGCACTGAACCAATCTGCACTGCAAATATTGAAAGAGATCTAAAAGAACTTATATTTTATTTCTTTCACCTTTTATGACAATGGTTTCTCAACCAAACGAACAATGGCAATAAAAAGAACATGTCAAGGATAAGAATAAATTTTGTACAAGTACAATATATACATGTATATAATCTTGTACATGTACAATATGTACATGTATATAATCTTGTACATGTACAAATGTATATCATTTTTTAAGACACTGTAAACCAACTGTTAGTTTTGTGCATGAACTCTAACACAGAACACTTCTTTTTTGGAAATATTTGTCATGGCGTATCTCTTATTTTGTTAATGCTGAAGTTTTTCCTTATGACTCATTCACTGTTAATGCATTTCCCAGTCAGCGATCACCATTCAATGTGGGTGTGAATTAAAGTTGAAATACAGTTAGATTTCAAGTTTGATTGTAAAAACACCTATGTTATTGAAATCAAAGTCATGTGGTTATTTTAACTCTGACATTGGAAATCAAGATCTTATATATTGTGAAAAGTGCACAGTAGATATATTTGAATATATACTTATTACTTGTAGTAATAATTGTTTATTAAACAGTAACATCTCCATGCAGTATAGATTTTAGTTCAGCTCATGGGGCCAGGAGTGTAAGTTTATCAGATTTTCATGCATTTCTCAGCAAGACAATGTCCATTGCTTTGTTGTATTCGTTCAGAGCTTTGTGTCTACCGATGATTAACTGATATGCTTACAATGTGCCAATCAATACCCCATCATTTTCGAGTTATAACTTGTGCACAGCTGGTGGATGAATATTATATTCAAAGGAAGATGTTTCCTTTTCAATTTTTTCTGTGATAATGAATATATTTAGAAATGTAAAATATGCATGTACATTGTACATAGTCTAGTGTTGTTTTGTCAATATACATGTACATGTAAAATCATAATTCTTTTGGCAAAGCTTTATAAAAAAAAGTTTTGAAATGTTCTGCATGTTTATTTTTTTTCCAGCTCTTTGTTTGATAATTAGAAGGTTATATTATGCATTGTATACGTTGGGATTGTGCATATTATGTTGTTGCAGTTATATTGTACAAATTTAATAGATTTTTGTTGAGAAGATGCACACTTGTGTTGTATGCCAAGAGCCAGGATCTTTGTGTATCAGGAAAACACATGATGGAGGCTGGATGTGACAAGTGTGTTTGTTTAGCCTTCAATGGAAAGTTACATAAAAAGAAATTCTCTGTTGATCAGTGATTATGATATATTGCATTTGTGCTCATGAATAAAATGGAACTTGTAGATTTGTTTTCCTCTTTGATACTGAATTACCCGACGGATATTAACTCATAGGTTATGGTACATTAAACACTGACAAACAATTATGGTCCATTAAACATATTGACACAAAATTTTGAAACAGGAATTAAGTTGACCATGGATTAATAATGTTGTAAAAACAAATTACTAGACTACATGAGCAATATTTATCTAGTGTATATCTTCATTGAAAAACTGTTACAACAGTACTAAGAGCTGCAGCAGTGAGGTCTTTTTATCATGTCAATGCCTGCTGCAACACAAAACATTGATTTTTAGGTCTCGTCCAAAAGGCCTGCGACTCGCATCTAAATGCTGATTGATTGAATATTGTTTAACATCCCTCTCGAGAATATTTCTCTCATATGGAGACGTCACCGCTGCCGGTGAAGTGCTGCAAAATTTAGGCCTATGCTCGGCGCTTAAAGCCATTGAGCAGGGAGGGATCTTTGTGCCGCACCTGCTGTGAGACAAGACCTCGGTTTTTGTGGTCTCATCCGCATATGGCAAAGGAGCAGTCACTTGGGTACTATTTTCACAACCTATGTTTGACGTGTTCAAAGACAGGAAAAGGGATTAAACCCACCTCTTCAACCATGACTGGTCACTGCAAAGAACACGGAGATCTACAAAACAATGAACTACTCCGGATATATTGAAAACTAGGGGACCTACCTCAATCGTTCATTATAACCAATGTTGAACTAATTTTCCTAAAAATTTTATATTTCTAAAATACATGTAAAAACTTCATCAGCAGAACACTCACAAATATATGTGATCGCGATTTCATGTTAATGGTCATTTCACAATATTTAGAACTCGCGTAAAATAAGGAATTTACAGTATATTATGAATAATGTTACTGGGGATGTATTTTCACTTCTGCACTCTTTTAAAAATTGCTTTAAGTGTATTCCCCATCTCAACCCCCAAGATCTGAAACATCATCGATACCTACTGTGCCAAAAATTCCCACAAAGTCTTTTGGAGAATGCACGTTTAGTTGGGCTGCAACTAGTTTGTGGAATGACCTTCCGCAACAATGTTAAAGTTGCCAAAAACATTAATTTAAAAAAAAATTTGTTAAAACCCACTTTTTTAAAATTGCTTTCCCTGACTTGTAAGTTTTATTTCCCCAATGACCGTTTTAATGCAAAGAACTAGGAACAGTTTCTACAGTCATTTGGCCCAGAAAATAGATGATTTCAGTAGGAGTCCCAAAATCTGGCATTCAAATAAGGAATATATAAGCAAATTCAAACTACGTTTGGTTTGATCCAAAATTGCTTTGTGTTGTATGACAGGAGCGTGAAGTTGGCATAAAATTGCCAAAAATGCAAAAATCAATGAAAATTTTCATAAATTCAGGGCATTTTCCTTTCAGAAAACATACAGCCCATGCGTCGAGCAAATCTATATTCGAACACATTTTTCATCTTCTCTTAATACACAATATATATTAATTTCATTTTTGCTCGACAGATGGGCACACCTTTTCTGGATGAAATTTAACAGTTATCAAGCTCTTTTTGAAAAAAGGCGGGAAAAACTCTTATTCATGACGTAATAATGCTATAAATTAAGAAATAACTTTTATTTAAGTTGAGATACTATACTTGGCATATATTTAACTTATTCAAAACACAGATCAAGCTCGATTCAAGACTCCTTTAAATCAGAGATTTTTGGGGGGCCTTAATTTTTATGTACACAATCGTACCTTGTTCTTTCTAAATCTTAATGTTTTATTTCATTGATTTCCAATACTTTGCATGGTGCTCAACATAAAAAAATCCACACACATAAAAAAACCTTAAAATCTTAATAGCTATTGATCTTAATTAGAGCGTTTTATTTTGGTAATTTACAAATATAAGATCCTACGCCCTTGTAAAGCGCCTTGAAGTAATTTGCTTAAGATAAGGCACTATATAAATTATATTATACTTCAATATAACAGACAGTTGAATATAAGCGATGTACTGTATAGTGGGGATTTTCCACGGGTCTAAAATTTAGCAATTTGCTAGCCCAAAGGTAGGCTAATAATTTTTGGCGGACAAGGAAGAGTTATCTCTCTTGCAAATACTGAGGTCACAATTGGGATTATATTTGGCAAGTGAAATTTTGGCGAAAAGCTATCTAACTGCTGTAATAAGCCAAATTTATGACCCCACAGGAAAAAAAATCAATATAAGGTATCGGGGCAGACTGTATTCATAGTATGCCACTAGGAATGATGGGTATTAATGAAGACAAAGAATAAGCTTCATTTCATAATGTACATTTATATATAAAGTTCATCACGTAATGAAATGTAAAATGACATTGAAAGAGACACAGTGAAACCTACAATACAGTTCTAGGACAAAAATTCTGGTTACAAATATACAGGTCAAATCTACCATCCCCAATTCATATTGCTAGTTATTTACAATTATTAAAGTGTAACTCATGAATAGCTTAAATTGCACACTAAAAGTTCTATAAATGTAAACTGCACAGACAAAATATCAATGCAAACTATAGGTATAAATAAATCTGAAAATCAGCAGCAAATAAATCACCTGTGTATGAATAAAAAATATTATGAAATTTAAAAGTAACAAATATTTGATTCTATTTGCAAGGAATGTTTAAAGTGTACATGTATAAGAAATGAACCAAGAAACACCAATAAATAGCTTAATACACCATAAACTATCAACAGAAAGTATCAGATCTTTTATTCAGTTTTGGAAGACTTAGGCAAAGCCATTTACTTCAGCTTATGTTAGAAATTAAGAGCAATGCTGATCATTCACATAGTCCAATAAAGTAGTCATTATCAGCTGTAATGCCACACCATTTTACCCTGAACCTCAACAATAATGTCACACACTGGTTTGTGTTTGATGCCAAATTTCTCCGATTTAATAAAGTAAAATTTTCAGTCATCTTTAAGGTAATAATCTTTAGTATCATGCTTTAAGTCTCACACCCATAAATATAACACTCTTGAGTAATATGCGTAACAAATATTATATCTTCACTTAAAATGTAATAGGAATAAACTTTCCATTTATTTAATTGACAACCTCATGAACATATTTATGCAAAATCGTTCTATACTGGACAAAAATGTATATAATAACAATTTCAAAAAAAAATATAGGAATGTTAGAGTAAATATAGTGTGTGTAAAATATCAAAGATACCGTACTTATAAAAATAATTGATAACAAACCCAAGGAACAAACAGACCAATAATAAAAAATAGGAGGGGGGGGGGGGGGGGGGGGGCTTAAGTTCCAAATTATTTGGCAACAAAACTAATACAGTATACACACTTGTTCACAACTTAAATCTTGATATGACAAAAAAGTTGCATGACAATATAGAAAATAAAGTTTACAAATTTGTGTATAAATAATCTTTAGTAAATAACTGACATTCAAGTTCTTAATTTGATAACTAAGTAACAAACAGCAGTGTTGTATTTTGGTATCTTAGATCCAGTCAATATGGGGATACATGGTATGAGAAAATGTCAGGTGCATTTCACAACACCGAGATTTTTTAAATATTACACTGTAGATTTTAAACAGAGTGTAACACCACAAAAGCGGAACATTTTAAGCATTGATAATTACCCTATAAGGTCCAGTTTCAGCTCTAGATAGCTTTATACACTAAGTGGTGTCTAATGCATACACATTTTGGTACATAATGAGCAATGTAAAATTATGATTAAAATATGGAATGTTCTACTAGAATAATCTAAATTTCTTCTTCAAATCTTGTTGTTTCCATGGTGCTTTAGAAATGAAATCTGAGTATTTCATCTGGAAAATCTTTTCAAAGTCTTCATTGCTAAGATGGATCTGCAACATAAATTCATAATTTGTAAAACTGTTGAGTGTAAAAACTGTACAGGAGTTTACAGAAGTAAAGGATTAATTAAGGATCCTCTATACATTAACTAGAAAAATGTTTTGTACAGCCAGATTTCCCTCTAAACACTAACTAGGAAAATGTTTTGGACAGCCAGAATTTTGTGTCCTATAAAGTTATAGTGCAAGTATAAAGAAGTCGGGTACTGCCGAAAACACCAAACTGTATTTACTTGTGTTGTACTGCATTACAAGAAAGCCAATAACAAATAACTTGAGAGCAAACCTTGAATATCGCTTTATAATCACTTTATAATACATGTGCAATCCAAGGGGAGATAAAAATTTACCCCTTTTAATTCTAGTAATTTGTTACTTTTGTACAATTCCTGAACAATATGTTTTAAAATACAGTAGGTCTTGTGACTTTTGTCTTGCCATGGAAGTAATACTAAATTTATTATCACTACAAAATCAATAACAGAAAACCAATAACTATTAAGTCATTAAAGGGACTGATTCACGATTTCCCCCAAAATTTTATTTCTCACTTTTAATGATCAAAATCTACTCTCTAATATGTTTAAAAGATTTCACATAAAAATTAAGGTTATACATTATCCAAGAAGCTCATCTTAGAGAGTTCATTATTTGTTTTGTAAACAAAGATTGCGGTATGTTATTGTTTACAAAATTTTCAAAAGAAATGGTTATCGATCTAAGTTTATTATTATATCTTTCACATTTCAAGCATTCTTTGGGTAAAATATGTCATCTAAAAGTTAATGTGTGACTATGCAAAATTAAGATGCTTTATATTACAAAATAATATTTCACTTGTTTGTATGTATATACAATATAAAAAGACTCAAGTCTTTGTTTACATAACACATATTTAAGGCTAAAATATTGCTTTTATTCTTGCTTTCAGGTCAAAATTTTGGTTGTCAACATTAATGAGTTACATTTTTAATGTTAAGCATCAAAAATGAAAAACAAGATGTGTTTGTGAAACACAAATGCCCCCGATAAAGGCCAATTCCGAAGATGGTCAAGGTCACAAGGGCAAATATCTTGGTACCAGTAGAAAGATCTTGTCAAAAGAAATACTCATGTATAATATGAAAGCTCTAATATTTACCATTTAGAAGTTATGAACAATGTAAAAAAAATTAAAAGTAGGTCAAATGTCAAGGTCAAAAGGTTCAATACCAATGGAAAGGTCTTGTCACAAGGAGTACTCATGTGAAATATCAAAGCTCTATCACTTATTGTTCAAAAGTTATTAGCAAGGTTAAAGCTTTCAAAAAGTAGGTCAAACTCCAAGGTCAAGGTCACGGGCTCAAAAGTGTCGGTACCCACGGAAAGGTCTTGTCACAAGGAATACTCATGTGAAATATCAAAGCTCTATCACTTACTGTTCAAAAGTTATTAGCAAGGTTAAAGTTTCAGACAGAATTACAGAATGACAGAATTACAGACAGGACAAAAACAATATGCCCCCCAATCTTCGATCTGGGGGGCATAAAAAACCAATTTTGTTCAAAATTCATGAACCAGTCCCTTTAAAGTCACATCGTATGTTCATATATTGTATCATAAGGCATGCTGCAATATTACTATAGGCTGTGACATGGAGAAAGGGATATACCGTATCGTAAGGCATGCTGCAATATTACTATAGGCTGTGACATGGAGAAAGGGATATATTGTATCGTAAGGTATGCTGCAATATGAAGGCCTACAGATTACTACAGGCTGTGACATGGAGAAAGGGATATATCATATCGTAAGGTATGCTGCAATATGAGGGCCTACAGATTACTACAGGCTGTGACATGGAGAAAGGGATATATTGTATCGTAAGGTATGCTGCAATATTAAGGCCTACAGATTACTACAGACTGTGACATGGAGAAAGGGATATATTGTATCGTAAGGAGAAAGGGATATATCATATCGTAAGGTATGCTGCAATATGAAGGCCTACAGATTACTACAGGCTGTGACATGGAGAAAGGGATATATCATATTGTAAGGTATGCTGCAATATGAAGGCCTACAGATTACTACAGGCTGTGACATGGAGAAAGGGATATATCATATTGTAAGGTATGCTGCAATATGAAGGCCTACAGATTACTATAGGCTGTGACATGGAGAAAGGGATATATCATATCGTAAGGTATGCTGCAATATTAAGGTCTACAGATTACTATAGGCTGTGACATGGAGAGGGGGATATACATGTACGTTGTTACGTATTGTACCTCTCTACACGATGGATCGACTCCTGGTGGCAGTTCCTCTGAGGGAACAGTCAGCTGATCATAGCTAAACTTGGACACATCCTGAAAGTCCATTGAACCATTTTCTGCTACCTGCATACAATGAAATACATAGAGTATTACATGCGTATAACAAAGTCCACAAGTTAAATCAACCTTAGTGACCAACCAAACCAAAGGTCTCGGCATGGAATGACATACATGTATTATATGTAGATTTAAAGGGAAAGGCAACCCTAACCACATTGTTGCTTTTATGAATAAAGTATTACTTACTGATGTCATAAATGACTCTTTAACAACAAAAATTCTTACTTAACAATTAAATCAATAATAATCTATCATTTATTTTAAATTACCTGCCACTAAAAGAGCGGCCATTAAAGTTTACTTTATGATGTCACACCATCGGTTTCGGTTTATTTCATCAGCAGCACTGTAAACATGACAAGTAACGAACAGTCAAGTTTGGAGTTGTGTAGATTTGAGCCCATTCTTTCTCAAGAAGAAATCGAGAGAAGACGTTCAGTCGAGTACACTAGGTAGATAGTACATGTTTCTTCATACAAATGTCTCGAACCTCAACTTGTCATTTCGCAAATGATGGATCCACAGTTATACATAGTATTTTCTTTTCAGATGACTTGGTTGGGTCACAAATTTTGTAAAAAAAACTTTTCACATCTCCCCTTCGCATTAGTGCCATTAACAACTTGACAGGAAGGCATCAACCTATTTATTCGTAAAATCTACCACATGCACATCTTTGATGACTTTATCTCATCAAAACCGGGACAGATGGTGTGACGTCAAAATTATTGATTTTTGTGGTCTTGAATACAGAAGAGTTCCGTATCATGGCAGCCTCTATAGATGGCGGGGATTTCAATTTTTAACGTTTTCAAATGAGTACTGCAGTATATCTAGGCCGTATATCAACAGAATAGTAAGGCAAATGTTTATCATGTAATTAATCCTATCATTTATTATGTAATTTTTTTGGAGGGTTGCCTTTCCCTTTAACAATGTAGTATTCTATAAATCATATACAGTGAAAGATGCTTATAACAAACATGTTTTTAACAAATTCAAGCTTATTGCAAAGTAATATTTACTCCTCTGTGAGAGGAAACTACAGAAATTTTATTGGATATAACAAAGTTTGGTTATAATGAACTGTGTATTGCTGGTCCTGAAGGTTCACTATAACTGTGTTATACTGTATAATGAAGTTTGGTTAAAAAGTACTGATTATTGCCAGCCCTGTAGGTTCACTATAACTGTGTTTTACTGTATAATGAAGTTTGATTATTGCTGGCCCTGAGAGTTCACTATACCTGTGTTTTATTGTATGATGAAGTTTGGTTAAAAAGAACTGATTATTGACAGCCCTGTAGGTTCACTATACCTGTGTTTTATTGTAGGATGAAGTTTGATTATTGCTGGCCCTGAGGGTTCACTATACCTGTGTTTTATTGTAGGATGAAGTTTGATTATTGCTGGCCCTGTAGGTTCACTATAACTGTGTTTTATTGTAGGATGAAGTTTGATTATTGCTGGCCCTGTAGGTTCACTATACCTGTGTTTTATTGTAGGATGAAGTTTGATTATTGCTGGACCTGAAGGTTCAGTATAACCGTGATTTAATGTGCTTATTCAACTTCCACATGATCATAAACAAAAGTAGGATGCTGTATCTCAAAACAGTATTTCAAGTGAAGTCAATAAACAGCCAAACGAATACGCGAGGGGTTCCAGCTGGACATACACGTTACACAACATTCTGATTCATGTGATTCTGTCGTTATCACAACATACCAACATTATGTATCTACTACCACTAAGTACAATGTATATGATAATTACGCATCCGGTAGACATAAGCTATCAGCAACCTTGTTACTCTATCACATTGTGCACCTCTCTTGAGAACCTCTCCAAAATACAGGACATGGATTTTATACATGTACATTTTTTAATCTCTATCGTCTATATTGTGTAAGTAATGCACCCTTTATAAGATGACAGAGTTATCTAACCTGCTTCACAAGAGACATGGCCTCGTTTCCTTCTCCTAGCTCTTTCTTCAGCTCCTCAAAGGATTTTCCCTTCTACAAAACCATTTCAAAATTCATTAATAATATGTAAAGTATGTACACAGTCCAACACCGTGCATGTTGATGTAGCTAGACAAGACATAAAAATAAACTTACACTCCACAGATCTCTGTCCCACATTCCAAAGAAGCCAGTATATGTGGGCGGTTCATAACCCTGTTTAATCTTGTATACTGGAGTATCTGCATCTCTCCCTGCAGGATCAGTCTTCACATAATCCTAAAGGACAAGAAAATTATATTCTCAACTACTGCACTTTAAATCACATAACTAAACAAATTTATTATACCTCAGTATGAGAATTCTATGCTACACGTAATCTGATTGGTTTAGACAGTCACGTGCCAGGGATGACAAAACTTCATATCTCCCTCTCAAACCTCATATCTCTCCATCATATTTACCCCTTGGGCAGTCTCGTGCATTTTCCATAAATTTAACATCAAGGTAGACGAAGTGTAATATGACGTCACAATAAGTCCGAGTCATTCTACTTTCATAGTTCGTAAGGCACAAAATATGCGGATCTCTGATACTCAATTAAATTGCTTAGTTTTGGTTGATACAAAAACAAGCAAGTAAATCAGCATTCAAGGAGAATGGAAACACAAAAACTAGTTATCATATCACTGTATTTCGTAGTTTGTAGCTTCTACCGTAATACGTTGATGGTGCGGTGTTACCGTTAAGGCGATCTCAGCTACATACAATGTATAGATGAGCAGACTTCAATTTCAAATGCATTTTTGTAGTCTTGCTTTTTTTCGGTATAATAAACAATTTATTGCATGAATGTTTGTTAGATATGAAGATTTATTCACCCAAGAAAAATCATATTCCCATCGAGCGTTGCCCTCGGGAAATATGATTTTTCTTGGGTGAATAAATCTTCATATCTCCCTCACTATCATGCAATAAATGTATAGTATTTCCTTCTACACATATATGTAGCAGTATTTACTTACACATATATTTGCGATTTAATCAATTGTGGTATGTATGAACAAGACAAGTGACATTAACAAATATTTCAATTTATATGAGTCAAGAAATACAAATACACTGCACGTGTGCTTCTTTATTTTGTATCTGTATCTCCTGGTTCTATGTCTCTTTAAATTATACATGTATATCTTTATGTTGTACGTACAATGGCCAGTCTCTCGGCCTCATCCCTCTCCTGTTTATTAGCTCCGCCTCCAATCCACACGTACACCGTATCCCAGACATCCAAAATCATGACATCATCAGTGACCAGGTCCTGCTGGCTGAAGTCCGGAATCTCATCCACGGTGAAGCGGCCGGAGGCATTGGACATTTGGAACAGGCGGGCAGGGTGGTTGGTCTCCACCTCCTAAAATAAAGATCAATTTTTCTTACAACAGAACTGGTTTCCTTGGAGAGATTATGTTGAAAAACCGCGGAATTTTTGTTATCTCACAAATAGAGCTGTGGAATTTGTTATCTCACAAATAGAGCTGTGGAATTTGTTATCTCACAAATAGAGCTGTGGAATTTGTTATCTCACAAATAGAGCTGTGAAATCAGATATCCTCTGCTAAGGCAAATTTTGATGATACATTTGAGAGTGTATACAGACCTGAAGCTGATGATACGTTTGAGAGTGTATACAGACCTGAAGCTGATGATACGTTTGAGTGTGTATACAGACCTGAAGCTGATGATACGTTTGAGAGTGTATACAGACCTGAAGCCGATACATTTGAGAGTGTATACAGACCTGAAGCTGATATGTTTGAGAGTGTATACAGACCTGAAGCTGATGATACGTTTGAGTGTGTATACAGACCTGAAGCTGATGATACGTTTGAGTGTGTATACAGACCTGAAGCTGATACGTTTGAGAGTGTATACAGACCTGAAGCTGATGATACGTTTAAGAGTGTATGCAGACCTGAAGTTGATGATACGTTTGAGAGTGTATGCAGACCTGAAGCTGATGATACGTTTGAGAGTGTATACAGACCTGAAGCTGATGATACGTTTGAGTGTGTATACAGACCTGAAGCTGATGATACGTTTGAGTGTGTATACAGACCTGAAGCCTCTTATCATTGACGTAAGGTTTCTTTCCTCCCAGAACATTCCAGAAGTTGTCCTTCTCCTGCCCTTCAAACACCATGACCGGCTCTCTAAAAATGTTAACAGCCACATGACTTATTTGTAAATCAACTAGGTACTTATCCTAGTAGATTCAAAACTGACACAATTGTCAGCTTTGAACTACCCAGCACAATCACCAATAAGTGCTATCAATGTTGTCCTATATCAACTCCGATAGTGCTTATTGGTGATTGTCCTATATCAACTCCGATAGTGCTTATTGGTGATTGTCCTATATCAACTCCAATAGTGCTTATTGCTGATTGTCCTATATCAACTCCGATAGTGCTTATTGGTGATTGTCCTATATCAACTCCGATAGTGCTTATTGCTGATTGTCCTATATCAACTCCGATAGTGCTTATTGCTGATTGTCCTATATCAACTCCGATAGTGCTTATTGCGGATTGTCCTATATCAACTCCGATAGTGCTTATTGCTGATTGTCCTATATCAACTCTGATAGTGCTTATTGGTGATTGTCCTATATCAATACTCTAGTATTTCATATTTCGGTGTTAATTGTAATTTATTCCACTTAAAACAGTACCAACAAAGTTTTGTCTGGACCTACCTCGGAGATCTGCTGGTCACTTTCTTTGCCATTTCTCTCTCATCTCCTGTGCTGCCCTACAATCAACAATAATAAGCAATGAATTCAAGATACAACATTAAAAAATCATTTGTCATTAACTCACATAATATGATAAAATTGGATAGATACAGCTTTGTATACAAAACTTACTTTTCCACACCATATGAACACTTGAGTTTTAGTGAAAACAACAAAAACATCATTGGTGTTCAGAGATGAAGCATCCATTTCAACCTGCAAAAACACAAAAAATAGAAAAAAAATATTCCTGCAATACATAAATATATATCATGTGTATACAATAATCCCAACGAGTTCTGAGCTCACCTGAACAGCTTTGGTGTTGAGTTGGTTGGTTCCCCTGACCTGAAGCATGTAGCTGTCTCCCGGCCCCTCAGCATTGTTGTTCTGTTGTCCCCCCCAGCCAGCGTGACCACCCTGAACATGGTTAAACAATGAAATATCAAGTTCTCCAATAGCATGTGAAATTGTGTACAATGTATTGTCCATAAAATGAGTAAACTTACAGCAAAGATGATCATTTTGCCATCAAACATAGACATGAAGTGGGCTGGCTCTTTACCCTGAACCACACGGACCTACAAAGGACAAAAATAAGTTCAGTTCACAACTGAATCTGTTCTGGACTACCATACCATGACTTGAACATCAACTGTACGCTGTACATAATTCTACATTCACATAATTTCTTTATCTGTACTGCCGTATTTGAGAAAACTGCACCTGAACTGCAGCTCCTCCTAGTTTATCATCCAGCTCCACTGCCTTCAGTGCAGACGTTCCTTTCTCGTCTGTGGTGGACTTGGATCCCTGCCAGTAATAGATGACATGGTTGTCCTTCCCAGACACTTTGTATGTGTACTGTATAACATAGCAGTCCCCAGCGAAGAACTGCCCCATGTACCGGGAATGGATTGGCTCCAAATCAAAGTCCTTCACCCTCCATACCTACAGAGAAGGCATAACAGAGATTAATCTCCCTCCCTACCATCCTTAGAGTTCATAGACATACACTGTACATGTATCTATATTCACTGAATCTTTTCTCTTATATTTCTTTATGACATCGACATTGTTTTCATCCTAGACAATGAATACATGTTTATTGCAAACTAGTTAAATCAGGCTTTTTTTTTATTACCACCTGTCCATATAATCATTATCAAATATGGAGAATATTCAAGCTTTCTCTTAAGAAAGTTGACATGAATTTAAATGGTTAACATGCTGATTTTTGGAATAAAATCCTACGATCTCTGCTAACCTCGACACGTCCTGATCCATCGTCAAACATCTGTGTCTCGGCAGCGAGTTGTTGGTCATTGTGGAGAGTGGATGCATCAAATTTTGTCTGGATTGTTTTAGCTACAGGCAAGAAGGAAACAATCAAAGAATTTTATTTGTAGCTCCCAATGTGGAACAAAAACATGAGCTTTTAGAGATCACATTTCTTCAACTGTCTCTCTTAACTGAATGAATACAAATATTCCGAATCCAGTGCTATATCACAGTAAGGGCTTTAATTTCACGGAGCTAAAATTACGCAATTTTTATTGTTCAGTATTTAACGATGGTTTAAAGGGGCTGATTCACGATTTTCCCCAAAATTTAGTTTTTCACTTTTAATGATCAAAATCTATTGTCTAATGTGTTTAAAAGATTTCACATAAAGATTAAGGTTATACATGTACATTATCACAGAAGCTCATTTTAGAGAGTTTATTATTTGTTTTGTAAACAAAGATTGCGGTATGTTATTGTTTACAAAATTTTCAAAAGAAATGGATATCGATCTAAGTTTATCATATCTTTCACATTTCAAACATTCTTTGAGTAAAATGTGTCATCTCAAAGTTAAAATTTGTGACTATGCAAAATTAAGATGCTTTATATTACAAAATTAACATTTCACTGGTTAGTTTGTATACATGAAAAGACTTGAGTCTTTGTTTACATAATAAAGATTTAAAGTTAAAATATTGCATTTATTCCTGCGTTCAGAATGTCAACATTTTGGCTTTCAACATTAAATGAGTTATATTTGTAATGTTTAACACCAAAAATTAAAAATATTTTTTTTCAAAAATCGTGAATCAGTCTCTTTAAATTTCGAAGATAAACCCCTTCTCATGTATGAACTCACACCCCCAAATACTTTGAACAGCACTTTGCGATGGTTTTATTTTCGCAATCGTTAATACAATTGCGAAAATAAAACCCAAGTGAACATTTCTCCCTTTACAGTATCACAATGAACTCATGACAGCCGTAAAACATTACTGAATTTTGTCAACAATATTCAGATTCTTGTCCACATTCAACAAACCAGAATGAAAACCGAGCCTCCCAGTAGAGGTAACGAGTTTGAACCAGAATTAGGATGTGATACTTACCAATTCTGTTGCGGCTGTACACTTTGCCAGAGATGGGAGGTTGGGGCCAGTCTTTGAAGAGACATTTGAAATCCGAAGGTTCACCGCCTTCCACAACACGAGTGACACTGGTGCTTGTTGGTAGGTTCTTCTTCTTGATAAAACCCTGGGGGAAAAGAAGTTCACTGTTTACATATCAAGACAATTATTCTATCTCAGCACCATCAAAATTTTGAAATGGTGCTTGGTCTTCCAATGCTATGCAAAATAAAGTGTCCCCTTACAACACAAAAATAACACCCTTCCACACCAACATAAAGGATGGCACAGTGACTCAGTGACACACAACTTGTTACATTAATGTGTCTCATACTGCTCTGCCATCCTTGTTCTAGTTCACACAGATATTACCATGGATCAAAGAATCCTTGTTCTAGTTCACACAGAGATTACCACGGACCAAAGAATCCTTGTTCTAGTTCACACAGATATTACCACGGACCAAAGAATCCTTGTTCTAGTTCACACAGATATTACCACGGATCAAAGAATCCTTGTTCTAGTTCACACAGATATTACCATGGACCAAAGAATCCTTGTTCTAGTTCACAGATATTACCACTGACCAAAGAATCCTTGTTCTAGTTCACACAGATATTACCACGGACCAAAGAATCCTTGTTCAAGTTCACACAGATATTACCACTGAATAAAACATCCTTGTTCTAGTTCACACAGATATTACCACTGAATAAAACATCCTTGTTCTAGTTCACACCAATATTCCCACAGACCAAAGAATCCTTGTTCTAGTTCACACCAATATCACCACTGAACAAAACATTCTTGTTCTAGTTCAAACAGACACACTTACCAAAGCATTCCTCATGGCTTCAGATCTTTCTTTCTTTGATGATTTTTTTCCAATCCATGCCCAGATACCTGAGCTACCATTGTCAATGATGTAGGATTCCTAAAGAGAAAAAAATGTTACCATTAGGTCTCAGTATTTGTACACCAATTGAGAGTTAAACACAGCTCTATTATTAACCAATGAAAGAAAATGTGAACAAGTTCGCATACCCCATGCTCTAACATTGCTTGACAATGCCTCACATAATGAATAGTAATGCTATGCATTACTGCAAAAACAGGACAGATGGGATCGAAATTCTAAGTTCAAAAGGGGTATAACTCCCAGAAAAATTATTGAATCAGAATTTTCTGGGAATATGCACATCTACACAGTGTGTCCTTATTAAGGATGAGATTGAAAGATCCGATGTTAGACAAAAATCTAATTCAAATAATTAGGGGGAAAGGGGGTAAATTGCCCCATGAGTTTCTGTCATTCAACATCGATTACACCTCAGTGGAACAAGAAAAAAGACAAGCGACTGTTAAAAAACACATAATATTACATTCTAATGAACATTTGATAGTTTCAATGCACACTTTCATTTGTGAATAAGCAGTAGAAAGGGTATACAGAGTGTTGTTTATAATCGTATGTATTTAATTTCAACATTCACATTTAATTTTAAGGGGAAAGGGGTCTTGGTGAAAACTGAATTTAATTTTTTGTCAGACACCGAACTAATTACAGACTTGGCAAACTTACAGAGGAGTCAAGGTCAGTCTTCAAAAGAGGTCCACTTTTGACCTCTGAGACTTTGAGCGTACCCTCATCTTCTGAGCAGCTGTAACAAAGAATATGACAAATGTAGCCTTCACAACACTGTCTAAATATACCTCCATTAACTTTAGTGTAAAATCACGTGATTTTCACAGAGTTTTATAATGACTCACACGTAGAGTTTCAGTTCAGTACTGCCCTTCCTCTCTGCAGTTTCATCTAAACCCCCTTCTTCTTTTGACTTAATTTGACCTTTGGAACTCAAAGGCAGGTGCTTTTCAAATTCCTGGAACAAGAGAACCATGCTTACTATCAATCTTTCATATACATGTATATACATTCCCATATATATCTTACTGTACTATGAGAGTTCAGGTTATCATTTATATACATACACATATATATCTTACTGTACTATGAGAGTTCAGGTTATCATTTATAAACAAACACACATATATATAACTGTACTATGAGAGTTCAGGTTATCATTTATGCACTCAACAATACACAGATATGAGAGTTTGGCTTTATTCTATGACTCAATACACAATGTCATGATACAATGAAATTTCAGTACAAAGAAATGATTGGGTTGATAGCGGTACCTCTAATTCCTCTTTGATCAATTCTTTTTCTTGATCGTCCTCCACTACCACGATGTTAGCCTTTCCCCTCTCATCCCTCAACTGACGTGCATGTTCTAAATCCTAAAAAAAAATCATTTCAGAAAATAACATCACATAATCTCAGAAACCTTCTTACTAAGCTCATTGTTTCCCATCATTAACAATAAAACCGTGATTTACCTTAATTCTTTCAGTACGACTGGCCTCTTTTCCAACCCACACAAACAAGACTCTCCCTGTATCTAAGATGTATGCGTCACCATGGTTCATAGATGACCATTCAATAGGAGTCTGAAGGGAGCAAAGTCAAGTTATAAGATTTTATTTCAAGTTATGTCTCTTCTCTGTTTATGCCGAATATTACTTCTTACAAAACATTACAAATCTTGAATGGATGCTATTTCAAATCTTTAAATGATTTCATGTACAGAACAAATTAAAATACATGTAGTTTTCAAAGCATATAAACCTCTTGTTTTGAGACCTCAAGTTTCGAAAGATTTTTTTTCTCTCTCTTTAAAACCAGTGCCAATAACCCAATTTTATTTTGGATGTGTGTTTCTTAATGGTGTGAATATGGATGTGTGTTTCTTAATGGTGTGAATAATATGCCACACATCGGAGGATTTCTTTTGTTCAACAATTATTTCAGGCCATCATATTCACATTGGAATATAAAATTGCAGATTATTGTAAATGCATCGTAAGAACATGAGGAACTAGTTTCTGATTTCTTACCTCAGACACTCTAACATGGTGTTTTCCTTTGACATGTAGTAGTCTCTGTTTAAATTTGTGTTCCACATGGTTAAATCCGGACTTGTGACCGCCGTCTGCATACCTAAAATCACAAAGAAATTCATAAACTGAGCAGAACCAACCTCAAAGTATCTAAAATCACAAAGAAATTCATAAACTGAGCAGTACCAACCTCAAAGTATCTAAAATCACAAAGAAATTCATAAACTGAGCAAAACCAACCTCAATGTATCTAAAATCACAAAGAAATTCATAAACTGAGCAGAACCAACCTCAAAATAAGAAAATGTGAAATATTGATGCTCCAGGATAACAACAAAGAGGAACCAGGTCAAAGGTTAAGGTCACAAGGTCAAAGATTTTAGTGTGAATGGAAAAGTCTTGCCACAAGAAATAAACATACCAGATATGAAAGCTATATCGCTTATGATGTAAAAGATATGACCAAAGGTTAGAGTTTTTTGCCACAGACAGACTGTCCTACAACAATGCCCCTGAATCTTCCAATTATGGGGGCATAAAAACAAGCATTTTTTGAGAATATTGCATAGCAATACATTTCCACTTCCAGCTCAAAATTAAGTCATTTGCATATATAACTATGTATTCTGCTTGCATAATCTTGTCAACAGTTATGTATAATTGTAATAAAGAACACAAAAATTAAATTTATTTCATAATTTTTTCAGTAAATTATATGGATCCCGTACAGGAAAACCAGATATGTCTGTAAAACACTATGCCAGTAAAAAACAAACAAATGAAAGACCTTATTATACAAGTAAGGCATCTATATACAAAAATGTGAATGCCCAAACTACAATAGTTCAAGAGATATTGCCTAGGATATATTCTCTTAAAAGTAGCTCAAACTCCATGGTCAAGGTCACATGGTCAAAGATCATGGTATCAAATGAAAGGTCTTGTCAAAAGTATTAATCATATACACTGTACATAATATGAAAGCCCTACCTTAGGTAGTTCAGGAGATATTGTCTAGGTGCTTGTTTTAGAATATCAACATATGTAGTCAGTGTACATAGTTTGATGTTAGTCAAGCAAAGCGTTCTTAAAATATTGCGTGGAAAATATCTTACTATGTCCCATTTGACCCTTGACCTTGTGACCTGAAAATCAATAGGGACCATCTACTCTTTAGATATTGAGCGGACAAGACTTAGTCTACAGACCGAGTGACTGACACATGGAAACAAAATGTCTTGCCTTTTTCAAAGGGGCATATAAAAGAAGTCTGGAAAACAATGACTTTTAGAGTCTAAGAGCAATAGCTTTCGTTAAAATATGTCAATCAACATGAAACAAATTACACTTGATCTATAAGTCATTAATATGAGGAGATTATGATACTATATATTAGCTAATTATCTACAACAACAGCAACAACAAAAAATTGGGAAAACAGTGAATTAGAAATTTTCAAAGTGCAATGGCAAGGCATAAAATTTAAACTTAATCTGAAAGTCATCAATATAAAGAAATAAACCAAATATTACCTCATTATCTACAAGTACAGCAACAACAACAAAAATCTGAGAAAACTATGAGAAATGACAAACTGATAGAGTGAAAGGGGTAACACCTATGCCCCAACCATTCATGGCAATGGTTTAAAAAAGTCCAGAAAACTAAGTTGCATGTGACAGATGAAGTGAAGAACATGTATGGAAGGATGGACATACACAGTAGAAACTAGTAGTGCCCTTTGGCTTCACTGGTACATGTAGGGGACTAATTAACTATAAACAAATACTTGTGTCAACAACATCATAAAGTTTTGTCAAACTCCAAAACTTCATTGAGCCACAAGTCACCCTATTGTAAAGCTGTTGCTATAAATATATCTGATGTTTGTATGGTAATACCTGACTCCACCTTTGGACTTGAAGTAACTGAGGAAACCTTTTGATTCATGACCTTCGACCTCTCGGTGTTGAACAGGTGCCCCTCCCAAGTAATCATCCAGTTCTACAGTTTTGTAGGCTGCCACACCCGCTTCATCCTATTCACAAATACAACTTATCTTTATTCCTCATCTAAATTCTTCTCAGAATAATTTGAGAAGCATGCATGCTCTATAAACATCAAATACACATTGTTAAAGGTGATATGATACACTTTATTTCAGCTGCTTTTGATTCCCAAGATTCTGTTAATAGAAGCATATTTTACTTATATTGGCTCTTTGTTCCATGTGACATTTAAACACCCAAACTACCTGTGATCAACATTCCACCACAACCAAAACGTTTAACACTCTCTAGCTTGAAGCCATCATTTTTTAGAATTTCAATTGAACTTGCAAAACACTTTTTAAATTCTGTGTTCCTCTTTTTTTCATTAAAGTTTGCTTGGGCCATAAAAACATGCCTACCAGTAAGTCATGGGCCGTAAAAACACGCCGAAGTCAAGGGACAGTTGTTGGCCATTAATGAGTAGATGTTACACAACCTCAAGTAAAACAAACTGAGATAAAATGTTCATCATACCTGTGTTGTCTCCGAGCCTAGCCAGAAGTGAATGTTTGCGTCCAGTGTACCCTTAATTTCCTTAACCTGAAATCAAACAGAAATGCATTTCAGAAAATCACACCAAAACCCTATACCAGCCATTCAAACTAGCATATTTAACTACGCCATTCTGACATTAAGTGGTTTCATTCAACAAATGCAAAATGCCTGTGGCACAGGCATCAACAAACCTATACGTTCATTGTTCTACATTCAAAACAAACCACTTATTTACTCCTTTATGGAAACTCTTAAAGGTCTGATATAAACGAATGAAAACTAATTTTACGTATTAATAACAAATCTGGAAATATCTACATGCACGATACACTATGAAGCATCCTATTCATCTATAAATTACACTGCAAGTAGAAAAACCTGTGAGAAATGATCAAGTTGTGCACTAATTTCCTAAAATTGTTCCTTTATTAGTTTCTGATTTAAAATTTTGAAGACTTCCTTTGTTTTGTCAGAAACAAAACAAGTTATGAGCTCAGATGACAAAAACAAAGCCAAACTCCAGGCAGTTTATCTCCACCAAACATTCTATAAAGGACCTCAAAGTCAAATACACAGCGGGTCCAAGCAAGAAGTTCATTACATCGTCATTCAATCTCTTCAACGAGTCCCCAGACATGCCGGTACAAGAAAAGTATAAAAAGTGGGGGATTAATTACATAACTACAGAGGGATTTTACGAAATTAAAGACAGTGTCCAGTATTACAGGATAATATTACCCGTTACATAGATATTAAAAAGTATCATCACAGAGTATCTAGTCTATCCCTGTAAACAGGTTTATCAAAGCTATAATGAAATTATCTGGTCCTTAAACATCCCTTTAAAAATAGTTTGAATTCTGTTCTGGTGTAAGCACTACAATGCACTGAATCTGTTGTATACTAAAAGCTCATCTCAATCTTACATATCACAAAAGTGATACTAGAATTAACATTTTATCAACAAAGCATGAAGATAAAGCTGTCGAGAATATCAGGAAATCTTACATTTCATGTAAATATCATTAATGATAATCACTAGAGGTTTCCATCGGTCAGGATTTTAATGCTTTGTATTATATTCCTCTATGATAAAGCACAAACTATGGGACACACACGACACGTGTGTAATTTTAACTGATTCTCACTTCATATTATATAACATTACATAGACAGTTCTTTGCATGCTTGATATTTACCAGGAATACATGTACATGTACAGGTGTATAAGAATTTCTCATGCGACACTGCTGCTGTTTATGCATAATCAATTGCTGCAAAACAAGCGCTCAGCAGAAAAATAAAAATGTAAAAGGCATGCAAGAAAAGGCAGCATTCAGCAACCTATACAGCTCCACTCAATGTAATGTCCTGATACACTACATTTCCACTCAGAAGCATGCTAAACAAGGGTCATCCTGCCATCGGTTTAAGAGGCAAGTGAGGTGAAGGTCGCCCATTTCAAGGACAAGCTGTACTGGTGGATAAGTGAGGTTTCACACACTACAGGTATATACCTTAATATTGACACCTTTCAGGTCTCCCTCTTCTGACAACTAGTTTGTACAACAATGCAATCATATTTATTAATTTCTATCTACTTGTCCAACTCAAAAACATTTGTATCTATAGATAATATGTATGCACTGATAAATATAAAAATACAAAAATAGTTGAAAGATGCACATGTATATAAAAATTGAAGATTGACAAATAATAATGGGAAAAAATGTTAAAAAGATAAAATTAAACAAAAATCAAATGCATATTTGTAGGAATTGACAGAAAGAAATATATATATATTAATATAGCACAGAGGAAATCCATAGTTCATATATATTTCAACTGTTGAATTGATACAGCACAAGAAGAAAATTACATGTGCAGTAGTAAATTTGATGTATAACAACATTGACTTGAGTGAACTTACAGAGAGGATGATGTAGGAGTCACCTTTGTAGAAGCTGCCATATTGTTCCCGGGGAACAGCTACTACTTTCATGTCCTGAAATGAAAATTAACACATACATGTATATGAACCCTTAACTCTGCTTCAACAACACAGCTAGATATATCGGTGAAACACACTACCCCTAAATGTGGCCACAATGAATTGTTACCAATTCACCTTGATCTTAATGAGTGATCTTGACATTTAGCAGCCAAATTGCAATTACCTTGACCTTTCAGTTTATCAACTTTTTGCATAGTTTAAAAGTTAATTAAAGTTGCAGACATGCAAAGAGACCAAAAAGAGATAAAAAAAAAACAACAATGTCTTGATCTTCAATCGCAGGGGCATAAAAATTGCTTGACACTTGGATCTAAAATTAATAACGGAACATGTATACATCTATGCAAAATAAGAATAATCATGATAATATTTAGCTTCACACTCAGTTATTATCCAGTACACAATTCCAAGTTTTGTTGTACAGCTACTAAACAGTAAAAAAATAATCCACTATACATGTAGGTGGCCATCCTAAACAAATTTTGTTTTTCAGCATTCTGTCAGTATATGACCATTCAGTTGGTTACAGTATACTTGTCAGTATATGACCATTCAATTGGTTACAGTATACTGTCAGTATATATGGCATTCAGTAGTTTACAGTATATTGTCAGTATATGACCATTCAGTTGGTTACAGTATACTGTCAGTATAGCATTCACTGCTTTACAGTATATTGTCAGTATATGACCATTCAGTGGTTTACAGTATACTGTCAGTATATGACCATTCAGTGGTTTACAGTATACTGTCAGTATAGCATTCAGCGGTTTACAGTATACTGTCAGTATAGCATTCAGTTGGTTACAGTATATTGTCAGTATAGCATTCAGCGGTTTACAGTATACTGTCAGTATAGCTTTCAGTTGGTTACAGTATACTGTCATTTTACTGTATTGATTACAACAGGCTGTCAGTTGATTGATTGATCAGGCTGTCAGTATATAGCATTCAGTGGTTTACAGTATACTCATTACTGTCAGCATATAGCATTCAGATGATAACAGTGTCAATGCATGCAATCAGATCACTATATACAGTTAGCCTACCATATATATTAACAGGGCCATCTCAAGATTTCAAAAGTAGGAAATTTAATAAGCAGTAACTGGGTCACGTCAGCCGCGTTCTAGGGGGTGCAGCCCTGACACTGTGTACAGTTAAAAACTGTATGTGTACAGTTTAAACTTGTTGTTTTTATCATACTACCACTTTACATGATATAGTTGTTGTACAGTATGCTTTCAGTTTAAAATACACATCACACCTTACCGCAGACTGCCCATCACCAGGACGCTGGCAGTCTCTAGAATTAGGGATGTAACAATATACCGCTATATCGGTAGATTGTGAATTATTAAAATTTTCATTGCATCATGATACAAAATATCCCAAGATTTTTCTGATATTGTTTGATAGTATCATTTCTATTTGATATTAAATCGTGTTTGTAAAATATACAGCATTGACATCTATTAAAATGATACATGGATCTCCATATATATCGTGAAAGGGTTAAATACACATGCACATGCATGCCGCAGTATATCAAGATACACCTCAACCGAATCATTACACCAATATATTAGCAGTTAGTTAATAGTTTACAGTAATACAGTCACCTTACCTCTATCCATTATATAAGTGGTTTACAGTGCAGTATAAGTTTACAGTTACAATCAGCTTACCTTTATCCATTATATAAGTGGTTTACAGTATTGCATATATTCACAGTAATACAGTCAGCTGACCTCTGTCCAGTATATAAGCAGTTTACAGTGCAGCATAAGTTTACAGTAATACAGTCAGCTGACATCTATCCAGTATATGAGCAGTTTACAGTGCAGCATGGATTTACAGTAATACAGTCAGCTTACCTCTATCCAGTATATAAGCGATTTACAGTGCAGTATGAGTTTACAGTAATACAGTCAGCTTATACCTCTATCCAGTATATATTATAAGCAGTTTACAGTGCAGCATGAGTTTACAGTGCTACAGTCAGCTTACCTCTATCCAGTATATAAGTGGTTTACAGTGCAGCATGAGTTTACAGTAATAATCAGCTTTATACCTCTATCCAGTATATAAGCGGTTTACAGTGCAGCATGAGTTTACAGTAATACAGTCAGCTTACCTCTATCCAGTATATAAGCAATTTACAGTGCAGCATGTGTTTACAGTGCTACAGTCAGCTTACCTCTATCCAGTATATAAGCGGTTTAGAGTGCAGCATGAGTTTACAGTAATAGTCAGCTTACCTCTATCCTCCATATGTAGAATCCAGACTTCCCCTTCAGTACACTACGAAATGCTGGATCCACATTCATTGTTCACAAGTCCTGATGTTCCTGAACAAACATTTAAAAACACATTAGCATCAACATACAATTTCAAAGTCATACTATTTGAGTAAAATTTCTTGCAAAATAATTTTGACTGATTAAATCTAATCTTCCTTTCAATACATGTATTCATATTACCCAGGCTAGAGGTAAGAAGAATTGTTAAGATACAAGATACCTGGACATCTACAACAGCTGATTTCATGATATGTCTCATGGTTCAGTGATGTCATAGACAATCAGTTTATATTCACTTGTCTCTACCCTTAGGAATCTCTCTCTCTCTCAACCCCCTTATGCTCTATGTACATAAGGCGTATTTATAAATCATGCTATATTTCCTTATTATTCAGACAGTGTAGTACAAAATACTGTTTTTGTATTTTTGTATTATGCTACAAGAGTTGGTCACCTTTCCCGGACTGACAGTGTATATAGAGCTGTTACAATAACATAATGACATGATAATCCATCAATAATAGACCTGTCACCACGCTGACGTATCTGTCCTTCACAACATTTCTCTATTCGTCATCAAATCTTGTAGTAGGGTGTGAAGATTTGAATGTGTGGGTCTGATTTTCCTGTCAACTGATACACATGAGTAAGTCTAGCCTCTCTGGGAGTTTCTTAATCTTCTCCAAAATATGTCTATCAGTAGTGTAGGCATAGTAGCCTGCCTGGTTATCATAATGTATCACAACCCCCCCACCCTTCCTCCCCCAATACATGACAGCTAGTGAACTCATTTAATATTTATATTCAAAATATCATTTCATGGTCCAACATGACTGTAACCTCAGGACCTTGCTGACTTTTAGACTATAAATACTGGCACTTCTGATATTTTTTGACAATTACATTATTGGCTATTTCCTGTATTACTTGCATCATCACAAAAATGACATAACTGTCTTTTTAAGTTTACACAAAGTGGCATTCATAAGCTAATATAAACACAACTTAACCAAGTGCAGGTAAATTGGATGAGTTTAAAGGTCACATCCCTGCAGGGAACTGTTCTGCAGTATCAATTGTAAATTGTAGAAATGTTAAAATCCTTTCATCAAATTCTTTTCAAATTCTCTACAATTCAAGTCTGGTCAGACCTGTGTGTTATAGTATTTTTCAATAACAACCGAAAATGTTTAAACACTTTTTTAAAAACCAGTCCAGTGATTAATCATTCAAAGAAACCAATGCATAAAATCTTCTCTCCCTTCATGAAAATGTACAACACAGAGACAGTTTCTATACAACCCAATTATTCCACCTACACTCATAACTATACAGTGCGTAACATGATGATTTTCTAGTTTGAAATACATCCTTTTAAATACAAAATAATACAATAAATACGTCAGACAGAATAAAATAAATTTTAACCTATTCACCAGCCATTTACAGGAAATCTTGAAATCAGCTTACTTCTTTCAGTCAATTTACTTTTATCAAGTTATGTGCAAACATTCCTAATAAGGAACTACTTTGGTGGGTGTGACAAACAGCAAATATTGACAAAAGTGAAGGGGATTTCATTCATGTCTTCGTACCCCAAAAAGTTTTGTGGAATGACTATGACTAATATATCGAGTCAATTCTTTTCAGCACAGAAGAAATCACATTTTGTGGGCCTAGGAGCTTTTTATCACATAACAGGATCTTCACTGTACAATTAATTCCTCCTAAGGCTACAACTTTATTTTATCAATATGTGAAATAGGCAATTAATCTACCATGAGTTTTGATATTGCGGTATGTAATCTTGTCTGTGTTCAAATGTTAATAAATTAGATATTCAAAAGACATTTAATTAAAAGATATTAATTATGGTAGGTATATTTCATTTTAGGTTATATTTCCTCCTTTACCATTATAAAATCATGTCTACCACTCATACAGTGAAAACAGTGGATTAAAAGTATATGAAAATACTAGTTCACAAAAGACTTACTATCCGTTTTACGATCTCCTCTCTATAAATATACTTTAAATGTTAGCATTTGCACAAACACTTCCACACTTAAAGAATTTGTGTCAATGATTATGTATATATGTCCTTGGCAGCTCCACATATAAATGCTGAATGAACTTTAAAAGAGAGGCACCAAATATTCTTCTCCAACAATGACCAAGATACACATATGTAAACCCAACCAATACTGATACAGAACTCCATAAAAGGCATCATCATGATTGTTATTTGGTGTAACCTACTACGAATTCTTTATCACCAATCATGCATATCACAGCCCACAGAATGATTCCTGACATACACATTCAATTTACACATGACATCACACCAATTCATACTGGTGCATACAAAGTACCATACCCCAAACCAATTTTATGATAACATTCTACTCTGACTGTGCAGTTCAGTGCATCTGTGTAATTATCCTTGTAATTCTTAATTAATATGAGCATCCCAGAGCTATAGAAAACCCTGTCTAGTATCAATTCACTTATTCACAATACTATATCATGTATATAGATCATATAGTAAACCATGTCTATATCAAATTACCCTCAATACTAAACAGCATTAATATCTTTACATGTATGGTGCTTATGTAAATGGACATTAGTTGTTTCTACATTAACAGAAACAAGATGATTGATTTGAGTCATCCGTTAATTGTCTTTTTTTTCATAAGTAATACATGCAGTGTGGATTTACATCACATCACTCATATAGAGGACTGTCTGAAACAACATGCAATGCTGTAAACTTTATCAACAATTCTGATTAATAAAAAAAATCATGTATAAATCTGTAATTCTTCTTGGAAGATGATTGAAGGGTTTAATAAAGTGAATCACAATCCAAAATGTGACTGTGATAGCTATATTTGCCGATAAATGCAAGCATTATGCATGGTTTCTGTAATTGTGCCACAATAAGTGCAAAATAAGCAGTATGCAAATTAAAATTTACATTAGTTGACTTTGCTGTGCTACACCGTGTGGAACATTTTAAACTCAAATGGCATGTATATAGTTCTCGGCAAAAATTTTAAACAACCTTAATCCACATACATATAATAGAATGGGAATGGCACTCTCCATTATTTCAAAATACTCTCAAACCTTCACCGGTAAATTCTTCTGTACATGTACATAGCTGTGTTACTGGGTGTGATGTGACCGTGTTTAGAATGACACAGTTCCCATCCAATTCAGGTCTATGATCATTACAGGACAGTGTAACCATTGGTCATAAACCCCATCAGTGAGGCTGCAGTTAGACTGTACATGATTAATAGAGGACACGATGGACACTACACACAAACAGGCGTGACTAGCATCGCTTATGGAGTGTAAACAACCAACAACGATATTCACACGCTCGAAATCAGGAAGCTTCAGGAATAATAATGCACGTAATATACAATAAATAGTTGAAAGATATTGAACTGAGATCAAAGAAATCAATAAGGTCTAGATAATGAATCCTCTGTACTTACTTTATCCAAAAACCGGTCCAGGTAGAATTAAATTCTAGTTATCGAACTTGTGCTACCGTAAAGGTATGCCAGCCAGGTATAAATAGATTTTTGATCGAGACTGTCCCGCACGGAAAAAATAGGGGCCGTCTGATTGGATGTAATATTGATCGTATGCAGCAGGTGCGAAAAGCAGACGATGACTAATATTGTTTTCCTCCTACTAACAAAAAAATCGGTCATTACTGTTTAAGGAAGAAGGAATATTGAGTATTGACATAAAACAATGTAAATGTTACAGTTTACATCAATAAAATAATTCAATAATTGTTAAATATAAACAAAAAAGAGAGTCAGCACACATCAGGCGTTACCGGATAATTGTTTCTCGTGGTAAAAGCTAAAGCATCATGATGGACTTTTGAAATCCGGTGATTATGACGTAAGTATATATGACGTAACAGAGCATATATAGATTCCTATCTGGAGGGAAAAGGTCTCATTTCTAAAGACGATGGATAGAGAAAACATTTCACCGGAAGATATGGTTGTAGAATTCTACACTCAAGTGGTAAGTAACATATTCATTTGTATGCATACCAGACGGAAGTAACGTGGGGGGGGGGGGGGGGGGGGGGATGATACATTTTTACTGATGTAGGTGAATGTCATATTTTTACATTATATTTTGTAAAAGTTATCGATACATAACGATTCACATTTTTGGAGCGGATCAAAAATCAGTTTTTTGATAAAAGTAAAATAATTAACTGATTTATTGTCATTCGGCATCTTCTTTTTTAAAAAAAAAAAAAAGGATTTAGTGCGTCAATGAATATATAAATTCCCATTTGAGTAAAACAAAGTAACATAAAGGAAAACCCTTAGTTGTTTAACTGCCAGGTCTACTCTAGCAAGTAAATCGTTTATGAAAGTGACAAGTGCATTTTGCATAATACATGATAATATACGGAAGCCGATAGGTGCCAGGGTATAGAATTAATATTTATTTAACTGGCGGCCGCCACTTATTATCTGGCGGCCGCCAGTTATTAACTGGCGGCCGCCATATAAATTAACTGGCGGCCGCCATGCAGTTGTTTTATCTGGCGGCCGCCACTTAATTTATATATGGCGGCTGCCAATTGCAAAAACAATGTAATTCGTATCGCTGAGTGATTATTTTGGAAATATTTAGAATAGTACGCAAACACGCAGCATCGTTTTTCAAAGTGCATAGAGACAGTCGGAGGAGAAATTGTCTTCTACAATTGTTGACAAGCAGAAAAGGAACCTAAAATGTCTCTTGTCCAAACTTCGTACTCCTAAATTTGAGGGAGGGAGCTCCGTTCATCCTTCAGTTGATCAGTTCATTCATTATTACATTTTTACCATTCATTACTACCACCAAAAGAGTGGGGTGGGGGCCAATTAATCTTATTTCACATGTGAAAATAATTTAGTTTAAATGTGAAAATAATAGAAATTGAACGTTCAAATAAATGGAGGGTCAGCCCTGTGGTTCTATGTATTTAACAGTACAATCGAAAAACAATACTTTAATGCTCTTAATTATATATATATATATATATATATATATATATATATATATATATCACATACATATTACTAAGCATTGGGGATGGATTGCACCCCTTTCATTTTGAGAGAGAGATAGAGAAAGAGAGAGGAATTGAATAAATGGTGACAGCCATATAAATGATTTAAATTGAGTGGCGGGCGCCAGATAAATTAACTGGCGGCCGCCACATAAATTAACTGGCGGCCGCCACATAAATTAACTGGCGGCCGCCAGTTAAATTAAGTGGCGGCCGCCATATAAATTAAGTGGCGGCCGCCACTTAATTTATCTGGCGGCCGCCAGATAATAAGTGGTGGCCGCCAGATAATAAGTGGCGGCCACCAGTTAAATTAAGTGGTGGCCGCCACATAAATTAAGTGGCGGCCGCCAGATAAATTAAGTGGCGGCCGCCAATTAATTTATATGGTGGCCGCCAGATAATAAGTGGCGGCCGCCAGTTAAATTAAGTGGCGGCCGCCACATAAATTAAGTGGCGGCCGCCAGTTAAATAAATATTAATTCTATACCCTGGCACCTATCGGCTTCCGTAATAATATACATTATATGGTAATAAATCAGTTGCACCCTGCCCATTTGATCTTATAAGTTACTTTTATATGTACTTTAAAATACGCAGCGCATATCAAATTATTTGTACAAATGTTGTTTTCTTGCTTGAAACAATACATTGAGAAATTTTGCAGTTTATATTTGATTATTTTCCATTAAAATATTGATGTTTACTTGTACGCCTTTGTCTACACCTATATTGTGAAAGAATGTCTCTCTATGGTTTTCAATAAAATTACAATAAAACAGAAAAATGTTTTGGTGGGGTATATTCCAAATTGTAGTCTACATCCAATTACATGCATTTAAAAGGAAAATTATACACTACAATGGAGAGAGAGAGAGAGAGAGAGAGAGAGAGAGAGAGAGAGAGAGAGAGAGAGAGAGAGAGTGTGTGTGTGTGTGTGTGTGTGTGTGTGTGTGTGTGTGTGTGTGTGTGTGTTAGAATCTTATTTCATTGAATTCAGTCATACAATATTACATAATCTCACTAAATAGTATCTCATCATACGTGTAATTCTAGAACGGCGCCTCGGAAAGTCAAATTATGTAGGACGCTTAAATTGTTCACATATTTTCAGAATGCATTCCAAGTGTTGGCGAAGAAAATGGACACCTATTTGTCTAGCATATCGGCCATGAAGAAAGGGATGTCTGGGATGACCAACGCCCTCTTACTGTTCTGTGATTCCGATTGGCCAGGGATGGACCACTTTAAAACCCTCTTAAAGGTTCTAACTTTTAAAGGGACTGCTTCACGGTTTTTGAAAAAAATAATTTTGATGTTGAACATTTAAGATATAACTCGTTTAAAGTTGACAACCAAAATTTGCACCTTCATAATGCAAGAATAAGAGTAAAATTTTAGCCCTATAGCTCTATGTTATGAAAACAACGACTGGGTCATTTTATGTTTACAAACATTAAAGCATCTTAATTTTGCACAGTCACAAATTTAACATTTAAGTGGCACATTTTACCTTCAGAATACTTGAAATGTGAAATATTTAATAAAATTAGATCGAGATATCCATACATTTTGAAAACTTTGCAAACCATAACGCGAATCCACCTTTATTTACACAGCAAATATTAAACTCTCTACAATGAGCTTCTTTCATACTGTATGACCCCCCCCCCTTTTTTTTTTTTTTTTGTGAAACCTTTTCAACACAACCTTTTCTGTCAAGATGTTGATAATAAAAGGTGAAAAACAAACTTTTGGAGTTTATCAGCAATATCATTTAAACATTCATCGCCTAGCTGAGTAGCTCAGTACACAGGTGGAATTTACTGTTAAAGAGTACTCTTTAATGGTAAATTCGAACCCAAGCAATAAAGGCCTAATTGCCTGTGACTCAGTGTGTTACCACGTCGACTGCTGAACTGTAGATCGCGGGTTCGAGTCCAAAAGGATTTTAAATTTTTTCAGATTGCTTTCTACTAAAACTGCATATTTTGAATAAATAAAGTAAATTCTAAAGTTTTCAATTTCATAATATTGTTGTACATATCCCGATCCACTTTTCATTGATATCAAATTTTTCAGGTGTTGCATACCTCCTTAAAGTCCTTTCAGATCTTCGCCTAAACTATACGTGGATACATTTTTAAAAAAAAAATTGAAATTGCTTGCAGAGTTTAGAATCTGACATATTCTCTTTTGTTTAGGATATGGACGAGTCGTGGGATCTGCTACAGAAGGACGTTAGTAAACTCGGAGATGGATTTCAGGACTTTGCCGACAAATTCTACGTCATCCTAGTAAGTTGGGTTCTTCAACTTGCAGAAATGAGTCTCAACTCGATTTCCGAATGCCATGTGACTAAACTAATACAGCTAGCCTATGCTAGGTCTACTATATGATGTTTACTAAATTGAAAAAAAGTATTAGATGCACGAGCTCATGGCGGGTGTGGCCGGTCAGCGGGGGATGTTTGCTCCTCCTAGGCACCTGATCCCACCTCTGGTATATCCAGGAGTCCGTGTTTGCCCAACTATCTATTTTGTATTGTTTATGGGATTTGTGAGATTAATCACTAACTTTGCCAAAATCAAGTTGCCATTTTTGCATTTGCCAACTTTTGGCATCTTTTTCAAATCCATAATAAGTTTTCCCCCTCATTTATATATCAGTTAAATTCAATTTCCTTCAGGAATTAATAAATAAATGCAACAGGGGAATTTACTTTTCTTGTAGAAGTGTTTAATTTCCTACATATTTTCCTGTCCTGTAATCTTTTTTTTTTTTATACCTGCACTTTTGTGTTTACCCTGGTCCGTCTCTCACACTTTCTCTGTTTCCTCAAACCCCTCTTTTACTTTAAAGAGTAACCAATCCACATTTTGTAACATATAATAGGTGGGCGTTCCGTAGATGTGCATTAGGGTTTCGGAATTTTCACTTTTAACATGGGGGCAAAATGGGGATAAGAAAAACTTTGTTATTTTAAAGAAATAATAAATAATTCTAAAAAAAACAACCCAAAAAACAAAAACAAAAAACGAAGAACTGGTTTCCAAAACTGCCCAATAAGGTTTCGGAATTTCATTTTCACCCTGCTAAAACCTGGTTCCTAAAACTCCTCTTACAAGTTACGCACTTAGCCAAATCATATGTTGGAAGGTAATTGGTGATGTCCTAAAGATTTTCAAAAAGGTTTCAGAATTTGCATTTTCTCCCGAAGGGAGGGATTGAAAATCGACTTTCCTCTATTCTCAGAACTCCTCTTGCATTTTTTTTTTCAGTTGCCAACTCATTTTTTGGGAAGTTATTGGCGGTGTCCCCATTAGGTTGTCGTAATTTTCTTTTTTACCTTGAGGGGAATGGTGTGGAAAAACGACGAACAAAAACCTGATGCTCAGTGCATTGTGTCATGTGAAACAAGAATTAATATATTTGTTGTAAGGGTTGGCATCTTAACCATTATGAAAATATTTGAACAATTAAAGAAAAGAAGGAGTTGAAAACACCCCGGGACATTTGCCATCAGAATACCCAATGCATCTTTACATACGCAGTTAGAATACATATGTATAGGATATGTTATATGGTAACTATTGTGGATTCTTTGCTAGTTACGCAAGTGTATATGTACGGTGGAAAGTATATTTAAAGGCAAACACTTGATGCGGGTATTGTCTTTTGACAGCCTCTAATTATTATGTCTCCGAACACAAAGTGTCGGAGACATATTGTTTTTGCTCCGTTTCTTATTATTATTATTTTCTTCTTATTCTTATTATTCCTCTTCTTTAGTGAGAAATTTGTCCGACCGATTTTGTGAAAGTGCTTCAACAGATCCACTTCAAACTTTGTGAGCTGATAGGGGGTCACTAGGAGGGGTGCATTCAACTTTTCAAATTTTCAAAATGGCCGCCGTTTCAAGATGGCGGCCAAAAAACGTCAAAAACTCAAGGTTGTCGGATTTCAACCAAATTCTATTTCTAGGGTAATTTAGTGACCCCAAGTCCATTTCCACCATAAATTCTTTTTTGAGCCGCCATTTTCAAAATGGCCGCCATATACCGAAATATTTGAAAGTGTTAAAATCTCAACAACATTTGGGTTCTGGGGTAAATGGAGGGTCCACAATTCATTTCTAGCATCAGTATTTCCTTCCAATCAATTTTCAAATGTTTCAAAATGGCCGCCATTGAAGAAAATGGCGGCCAAAAAATCAAGTCCGTCGGATTTCAACCAAATTTAGTTTCTAGGGTTATTTGAGAATCCTGATCTGGCATCAAAAATCATTTCTGACAAGGGGAGGTGTTCGGAGACATTTGTGTTGGCATCCCAACACAGTTATAGCTCGTTTCTTCTGTTTTTCTCTTTAAAAAAAAGAAAGAAAATAAATCGTACAGGACATGTAGATTTTTTATTGAGTAAAGTAAATTCCATCAAGATTTTTTATCTAGAAAAAAAAAACCACTTGAAGAACTATACTGTCATTGCTGTACTATAGAAGCTGGGATATTTTCCCCTTTACAATAATACATGCATTTCTTGTATGTGTTTTTCTGTAAAAATCTATCCTTTTGACATTTCATTTTCTCATGTGTTTATAATTTGTCTATTGTTTTTTTTTTTTCTGTTCTTTTGGGTCTCTGAATTAGAAATAAACAAATATGTAGTTAATTCTTAGTTATGACATCTTGTAGGATTTACGGGTGAAAATTGAGGAGGGAACACAAGCACTGCGTCACCACCGACGTGAGGCGGAAGTAAGACTTTATAAAATATTGATAAATTAGATTCCTTATTAAAATATCATACACATCTATCTTTTTAATCAAACGACTGGCAAACATTTATAAATAAAAAAAAAGAATATATCATTCGTTTTGCTCGTGCATGTCCAAAACAGGTTCGTGTTTTGCTCTTTTTGTAGAAAATGAAGAAGAATAAGCAAAAATCTCAAGCCGAAAAAGACGAGGTATGACATCATTAACATATTTCATTTCTTCGGCGTGCAAGTGAACATCCATAGAAGAGCAAAGCGCCTGGCTGTATGAATACTGGGGTGTAAGAGCAATGCGCATGGCTGTATGAATACTGGGGTGTAAGAGCAATGCGCCTGGCTGTATGAATACTGGGATGTTTGGGCCTTTTTTCATATACAGGAGCTATTTTTCAAAAATGCGGTATCAAAAGGTTTTCACATGTGACAGACGAAATGTGTGCATATAGTTATGATATACCCAAATTGTGAATTACACTTTATGTGGAACTTGTAGTCTATAGTTCTCAGAGAAAACAACTCTCAGATTCTCGGAGAAACGACAGTCCCTAGAGTTCTCAGAGATACTTCTTCAAATAATAATGACATCTTCAATTCTGAATTATTGCACGCACCAATTATTCTGCTGAATTAGTACGTGCTATAATTGCATTGTTGCTCTCTTCAAATGAATTGACGATATCAATAAATAATTTGTGCGCGCTATAATTCAATTGAAGAGAGCAATGTTTCAATCTAAAGAATTAATGCGCAAAATAATTCAATTATTGCTATCTTCAATTGAATGGTAGCGCGCATCAATTGAATTAATACACGCAATAATTGAATTATTACTCTTTTCAATATTGAATTAATGAGATCATGAAATCAATTGATGCGAGCAGTAATTCTTTTTGTCTGAGAGAGAGAGAGAGAGAGACTATATGTAATTAGAGATATATTTCAATTCAATCGCCCACTTCTGCTTCATACTTGGATATTTTATTGAAAATAGATATCAACGGCAAACTAACAGCTCAACTTTGTGATAAATGGGATGATTTCGGCTTCTCCATCGTCAACTTCCTATAGTTATGAAGCAGCATTCCATTATTACCTGCATATGGTGTTTTTATATCTCAATTGATTCGATACGCATGAGCTTGTTCTGCGTATGATTAGTTTTCAAATCGAGACAGGCTACTGACAAACAGGCTGATGGTGCAGGGGTTTCAACAGTCTCGATTGAAGTCAGCATTTTGCAAATTCTATGGTCGTTATAACGATCTAGTTCATCAATAAAACCTATCATTGGGTCAAATGCTGTCTGACGTATTTCATACCAATTGTTAGGCCGCTCTAGACACACTGATTTTGACTACGGACAACTCCGTTTACCTGATCAAGATACAGGGATCACGGTGGGTTTGACCGGTCGACAGGGGATGCTTACTCCTCCTAGGCACCTGATCCCACCTCTGGTATATCCAGGGGTCCGTGTTTGCCAAACTCTCAATTTTGTATTGCTTTATTGGAGTTATGAGATTGATTACTGTTCATTATTTTCACCTTTCATCCATAGTTGAATTAATGATCTCTTTATTTGAATTGTTGCTCTCTTTTAAAGAATTGATGTGTGCATCAAATAAATTATTGCTCTCGTCAATTGAATTAATGCGCACATCAAATCAATTATTGGTCCCATCAATTAAATTGATGAAAGCAATGATTGAATTGATGCGCGGATGATATTCAATTGATGCAAGCAGTAACAGAATTTTTGATATTTTCTATTACTTAAAGTAATCTTGAATTATTTGAGTTTATGTTAAATTGGCATTCAATATGATAGAAATTAGCTTATTATGTGTGGTAGTCTGATGACTGTAAAGGCACGTTAAACCTCTGCCCACATTGAATAAAATAAGTTCAATAAAACTAAACCTTATAATATACTATCATTTCTAGTTCGCCAAGAAATACACGAAGAAGGAGGCGGAACTAAAAGAAATGAAGGAGAGGCTGGAGAGGGATGTGAATGAGCTGCGCAGAACGTAATTTCAAATGATGATTAGTCATAAGTTTTAAAGGAAAATGCATGTGGTGGCCATTAGGATAAAGAGAAGGGGAAAGGATGGGATAAGTGAACAGAGGGGAAGGCAATGAAACGGGGAGAGATGCGGACCCCTGTTCACACCAACTGATTTTCGGGACGACCTGTCCCCACCTAAGGATTACAATTTCTACCCAGAATAGTCATTCCTTTCACTCAATTGCAGAGTTGTTCCACGTGTAAATTATTTCAATTGTTTTGATTGGACAAAAATAAAGCTGAACAAGAATTTACACATCAATAAATCCGAAAATGTTTACCCAAGATGGATAGCGGAAAGGTTAACCCAAGATGGATAGCGTAAAACTGTACAAACAAGAGGTAATGTGAGCAATGCTCACTAAGAATACCCCCTGCTTACCCCAATCTTCCAAAGGGTGTTGTTAATAGGTATAAATTACCTCTTTCCCGAGTGTAAAAATATGGTATGCCTTTGTAGAAGAAAATGGAAGATATAGTCCGAACACAAATCCATGGCATAAACCTATAATTTTGACCTTGAGATCAAAGGTCAAGGTCATAAAGAGGTCATGAATGTACATGACACATAGTCTCAAGGTGATACACCCATGTCTTATGGTATGACTATGTCAAAACCCTATAATCAATTTTGACCTTGAGGTCAAAGTTCAAGGTCATATAGAGTTAATGAAGGTACTCGACACATCGTCTCATGTGATACACTCATGTGTCAAATATGGTATGTCTATGTTAAAGAACAAAGAAGTCATGGCCCTGACACAAATCCATTGTAAAACCTTTAATTTTGACCTTGAGGTCAAGGTCATATGGAGGTCATGAAGGTACATATCACATCGTCTCATGGTGATACACTCATGTGTCAAATATGGTATGCCTATGTCAAAGAACAAAGAAGTTATGGCCCGGACACGAATCCATTGTAAAAAGCCTTTAATTTTGACCTTGAGGTCAAGGTCATATGGAGGTCATGAAGGTACTGGAAGCGTGCTGGGCCCATAACCCAGAGTTCCGTGGATCGGAACCACGCTCTGCTACCATTGTTAGACCATGTTTTATTCAGTATCACTAAAAACACTGTATCAGACTTCCAATATGAAGAGCTCCCTTAGGGGGAGATAAACAATATGAAGAGCACCCTTAGGGGGAGATAAAGTATCCATTACAAGAGTTACTTCTCTTTCCATATAACATACATGTAAACTAACAATGAAGGTACATGACACATCGTCTCGTGGTGATACACTCATGTGTCAAATATGGTGTGCTTATGTCAAAGAACAAAGAAGTTATGGTCCGGACACGAATCCATTGTAAAAAACCTTTAATTTTGACCTTGAGGTCAAGGTCATATAGAGGTCATGAAGGTACTCGACACATCGTCTCATGGTGATCCACCTGTGTGCCAAATATGGTATCCCTAAGTCAAAGAACAAAAAAGTTATGGTCCGGACACAAATCTGCACAGACAGACAGACGGATGGACAGTCAAACAGAGCGATTCCTATATACCCCCACCCCCCTGAACTTCGTTCGGGGGGTATAAAAATACAAGCACTAAAACTACACTAAATCTTCAAATATATCTACACTGCAAATCACATGGTTCTTGTTTTTGGCTTGCTATTCAATGTTTTCTAGGTCGCAAATTGGGACACGTCCTACTCATTAAATCGTGAAATAGTAATGATATAAATCGTTTTTCCCGAGGAAAGCACAGGTCGTCCCGAAAATTTGACAATCTAGTTCATAGTGTCGTTGGTCATTTTAGTGCTTTTTATGATTCTTACATTTGACCTTGTATCTACATTGTGGATCAGACACTAATGGGTATAGGGCGGTGTTGGAACTCAGTGCTTATATATATATTATTCATATACAAGAAAATACACAAACTTAACTTTCATTGTTCAAATGTAAAATGCATATATATAATATATATACATGTGAAACACCCTAATGACAAGACAATATCGTTTGTGGTAATAAACCCATTTCTTTTTTCGTAGGCAGAGAAACTTCATTGTGAACCAATTCCGGAATTTTTTTGAGGTCCATGGCACTTTTTGTCTCGAATTTCAAGAGGTAATCATCATTCTAGTTATAATTTTTTTCTTCGTATTTTAAGAACAGAAAGCTTGTTGGCACCAAGAAAGTTTATGTTTACAAACTTTCCTAGTGACAATAAAAAGTTGTACAAGCTTTTATCTCATGTATACCAAATGCCTATGCATGGTTTGGGCCCAATATGGCCCTAAAAAATGACAGCTTTCAATTTTATGAAAGGATATTAAATTAATGTACAGTACAGTCTGCTCCACTTATATTGAAGTTGTTTACATTGAACAATCTGTTATACTGAAATAACAATAAATCAATGTATCATTGAACATTAGTTTATTGAACTTTGGATATAATGAACAGTTCAGGTCGGTCACATGAATCTCAATATATCTAGAGTAGACTGTACCACTCTCTGGTGTTATTTTTAGAAACTCTTTAGTAATCATTAGATGGCTCCTAAGTTAAATTTATCCAAGATCTTAATTTAAATTTTGACAAAAAACCACAATTTTGAATCATCCTTCCCCGACAAAAATATAGAGCAACTTTGTGAACAAGATCTATTGTTCCCATGTTCTAGCCTGCACTTTAAAAGATAAGTATTCAGAGACATACATGTATTCTAAAATTTTATAAAAACAAAGTTGCTTAAAAACCTGTTTAATATGTTTTCAGTCATTTAAATTTTTAGATGGTTTGGGTTCAAATCCAGGCTAATTTTCAAAACTAAATATATGATGATTACCTTTCAGATGGAGGGAAAACTGCTCAACTCACTGGTGGGATTTCTTCCGAAGACTAAGTAAATATGTATTGCTTCCGGAAATTGTCAATAAAGTTTATGCAGCAGTAAAACTATTGTCTCGAGATCTTCTTTTACCTTCGCCATGGTTATGTTTTAGCAGGATAACGCACAGATGTATACAGTGTTTGATGATGAATGGAATTTAGCATAGCTTTGGTATACTGCATGTCCTGCATTGGTTATCTTTTAAATTCTGAAAACACAGCATTTCATGCTGACTAATGAAACCAACCAAGACAAGCCAAATCGAATGAGATCCTTTATTAAGACCTTGTCGCCACATTTCACATTTACAGAACACAAGAATACTGAGAGCATTCACCACACGATTTCACAACAACTGATGTTCTCTCAATTCTATTTCCTCTTAAAACAAAAACGTAAAAATCAACATAAAATTGATGTGTACATGTCAAGAGCAGACTTGACAAATACATGTACATGTAAGCACCATTCTGTATTCTGGGATAAAGCAGTTATTTGAAACCCTTTACAAGAAATAAGGAAATCATTAGTACATATTATGTTTTCAGCAACTTTAAACTGATATGTACTGATTGAAATTATAGGTTCTTGCTCAAGGAACTGAAATCAAAAAAATAAACAAGACGTGGTTGTGAAACACTGATGCCCCTGTATGGCAGCAAAGTTGATAATGGCCAAGGTTAAGTTTTTCAAAAGTAGGTCAAACCCCCAAGGCAAAGGTCATGAAATAAAAAATTATGGTACCTAATGCAAGGGGTTTTTTTTCACAAGGAATACCCATGTGAAATATGAAAGCCCTAGCACTAACTGTTAAAACATGATGGCCAAGGTTTAACTTTTTGCAGACAAACAGACACAGACCAAAAACTACCGTATATACTCTCCTATAAGTCGGATTTTTGGGAGTCAATTTTTTGTCCAAAACTCTATGTCCGACTTATAGGCGCATCCTAAGAAGATTGGTATTTTTCTGGACTGCGTAATGTAGTGTTTTTTAAACAACTCCAACGATTATCATGGACTACCACACAAATGATTATTGTTCACAAATATCTAGACATATTGTATTGTTTATGTATTTTAAAATTATGTATAAAGTACAGTAAGTATTTACATATTTTTATTTTGTCAAAAATTATTTACATACCGTTTCCTAACTAATACTTTCAATTCAACTAATCTATCATTTATCGGTAAAATTGAACTACGAACCCGAATTAATATTGAAATATTCATTATGTATACCGTCTGAAACATATTTCATAAAAGATTGAATATTGTTAACAGATAATTTAGATCATCATTCTTGACTCTTAAAAACTCTATTGTTGATACATTGAATTATACTGGAACCCCACAAAGTAAACACGGTGTCAGGTACTGGTAATGAAGAGAAAATAATTGCTTAGGTAAATAAGGGATCATTGTCCATAATAGATCAAGGGTTGCGTTTAAACATCAAACAGATATGGCTTGGATATTGAGCACCTCATAATCATTAATTTCTCCCAAAAAAAAAATTAAACATAGGTAAAAACACTACAGTATTGACTTGAAATTGTCAACTGATTCTGACAAAAATTTAGAAATGACTTCTAAGCGGGTCAATGGCAAATTCCTACAAAATAACCTTAAAAAATACAACCGACTTATAGGCGAGTATATACGGTATATGCCATTCCAGGGGCGTAAAAAAGTCTAAATTTCCCAGGGTACAGTGCTAGTGTAGTACTACAGACCTGTGTGTAAGTCCGAGTCCACAAAGTCAGACGTACACACAGAGTTCTGTAAAATTCTGTATATCATTTCATCATTCATTCTACCATTCACAAGGAACAGATCAGATTAGGTTAGGCAATGATATCCCTGAAGTACAATAAAAACAAAGAATAAAATTGTAGTCTCTCTCTAGAGTGTTAAACAATCTGAAGACACACAAAGGTATATATGACAAATGTTTTATTGGTTCCTTTTAAAGAGCCATGATGAATGGTATGGAGACAGAGTTTAAAACTGAGCAACAGAGGGACTCGTAATCTGTGTGACTGGCTTACTGAGTCTATAAAGGTTCATTGTATGCTTTCAGTATATAAATTATAATGCATGATCACAAGAACAAGTGTTCAAATAATTCACTATTACACAAACGGTCCAAATTTGTATTTCATTAATTCTTTGACCACTTGTACAACCTATGCCTGTGGAGGTGAGCACCTGGCCTCATGATCACTTTGGACCAGTATGTAAATTCCTTTCCAACAGATGGTAAATGTTTGGTCATCCGAACTGGAAAGAGAAACCGCCAGGGAAACCACCGGGGAAACCGCCGCCGCCGCCACCACCACCAAAGAATGTCTGGAATATCACATTGGGATCCACATGGTCTGCAAAAACAAGTGCAATATTAATAATCATGTGTGTCCTAGTCATGGTTTAAATGGCACAAACAAAAATATCCTATTTTATTAAAATTTAACATACTGAAACGAACAAAACTGGCCTACTACCATCCTCCAAAATCAATAGGTAATTTCTTCCCACTATACATATCTATTTAACCAATTGAATGTATAGGATTTGAGCTATCAACCATTACACAGGAATCAGCATGCCCTCAAATTCAAAAAGGGTTAAGTGTGACAATAGTGATTTCTACTCTTAAAGATCATTTTCTAATGGTGTCAATTTCTGTGAAATTAAGTTAATTTTCATGTTGAACATATCCCTTGTACTAATTTATACTTTGATGCATGATGTCACAAAAACTGATTTTTTACACTCTGTAGCTGAAAATTGTGTAAAATTTTTGAGGCAGCATCAAATGTAAAGATATATGTGCCCGGCTCTGACCAAAACTATTTTCACTTATTTGCAACACTAATTACAGTCACATTTGCCTATTGTTACTAAAATGACTAAAACTGCTTTACAGTACATAAAAATCACCACTGACATACAAAATTCATACATCTTGCAATCTTTTGTTGTAATTTAGATGTTGAAATTTCTTTCGTTTATATAGAAACAATGGCCCAAACATCATTGTGTGCAAGTATAATTCATGGCAGAATTTTTTTTACATGATTTTTCTAAAATCCAATGCAAGATCTTTATTTCGCTCTTCGATTTACTTTTCTTTATTTTTTAAAAGGGCATTCCAGCATTTCTTAAAATAAGTTTAGAATGAAAACGTATTTACATCTCAGTTGACAGCTAATGACCCTTTGATAAACAATAACCAACATATCTCAATCTGAGCATACTTTGAAGCATGGAGCACAACCTTTCTGAAGCCAAACATTTTATATTATATATTGTGATGTTTGGCCTATTGAATAAAATACACTATAGCTAAAAATTTACAACTTATTACCTAGTAAATTCAAAGTTCACTGCAAACATCATTGGTCACATATACCTGACCTACTGTATATAAATTTACTATACAAGCAGGCACTTAAGTTATAAACTATTGTCAGATTTATAGTTAGGGCTCAATCAATAATAATCAAACAACACTGGAGAATGTTTAATGATTTAAAATACGTGATGAGAATTAAACGTACATATGTATTTTCAAATTACAAACAGTGCAATCTGAATTATAATGAAATTTCTCACCAAAACCACCCGGTCCTTCTAAATCATCTATGTCTGCACCACTGTCGTATCGATCTTTCTTACGCGTGTCAGACAACACAGAGTAGGCCTCTCCCACCTCCTTAAACTTCCGCTCCTCCTCCTTCTGTTTATCAGGGGTATCATGACTATGTCGATCTGAAACATTCAGTATAAAGTCAATAATCTGCTGTTTAATTCTTCTTTATTTAGGGTATATGACCATGTCGGTCTGAAATGTTCAGTATAAAGTCAGTAATTTGCTGTGGAACTTTTGTTCTCAAATTTTAATTCTGCAGTATGAGCAACAGAGAACATCACTTACTATAGTTACTGTTTTATATACGACCTGGATGATGTGTCAGTGATGATTGTTTGATGTGTAACCTGGATGATGTGTCAGTGATGATTGTTTGATGTGTGACCTGGATGATGTGTCAGTGATTATTGTTTGATGTGTGACCTGGATGATGTGTCAGTGATTATTGTTTGATGTGGGACATGGATGATGTGTCAGTAATTATTGTTTGATGTGTGACCTGGATGATGTGTCAGTAATTATTGTTTGATGTGTGACCTGGATGATGTGTCAGTGATGATTGTTTGATGTGTGACCTGGATGATGTGTCAGTGATTATTGTTTGATGTGTGACCTGGATGATGTGTCAGTGATTATTGTTTGATGTGTGACCTGGATGATATGTCAGTGATTATTGTTTGATGTGTGACCTGGATGATGCATCAGTGATGATTATTTGATGTATAACCTGGATGATGTGTCAGTGATTATTATTTGATGTGTAACCTGGATGATGTGTCAGTGATTATTGTCTGATGTGTAACCTGGATGATGTGTCAGTGATGATTATTGTTTGATGTGTGACCTGGATGATGTGTCAGTGATTATTGTTTGATGTGTGACCTGGATGATGCATCAGTGATGATTATTTGATGTATAACCTGGATGATGTGTCAGTGATTATTATTTGATGTGTAACCTGGATGATGTGTCAGTGATTATTGTTTGATGTGTGACCTGGATGATGTGTCAGTGATTATTGTTTGATGTGGGACATGGATGATGTGTCAGTGATGATTATTTGATGTGCGACCTGGATGATGTGTCAGTGATGATTATTTGATGTGTAACCTGGATGATGTGTCAGTGATTATTATTTGATGTGTAACCTGGATGATGTGTCAGTGATGATTATTGTTTGATGTGTAACCTGGATGATGTGTCAGTGATGATTATTGTTTGATGTGTGACCTGGATGATGTGTCAGTGATTATTGTTTGATGTGGGACATGGATGATGTGTCAGTGATTATTGTTTGATGTGGGACATGGATGATGTGTCAGTGATTATTATTTGATGTGTGACCTGGATGATGTGTCAGTGATTATTGTTTGATGTGGGACATGGATGATGTGTCAGTGATTATTATTTGATGTGTGACCTGGATGATGTGTCAGTGATGATTATTGTTTGATGTGTGACCTGGATGATGTGTCAGTGATTATTGTTTGATGTGTAACCTGGATGATGTGTCAGTAATGATTGTTTGATGTATGACCTGGATGATGTATCAGTGATGATTATTGTTTGATGTGTGACCTGGATGATGTATCAGTGATTATTGTCTGATGTGTGACCTGGATGATGTATCAGTGATTATTGTCTGATGTGTGACCTGGATGATGTGTCAGTGATTACTGTTTTATATACGACCTGGATGATGTATCAGTGATGATTATTTGATGTGTGACCTGGATGATGTGTCAGTGATTATTGTTTGATGTGTGACCTGGATGATGTGTCAGTGATTATTGTTTGATGTGGGACATGGATGATGTGTCAGTGATTATTGTTTGATGTGTGACCTGGATGATGTGTCAGTGATTATTGTTTGATGTGTGACCTGGATGATGTGTCAGTGATGATTATTGTTTG